>NC_081561.1:1591619-1733320 GCF_022355385.1 Mustela nigripes
TCATGACCGAGCTGAAGGCAGCGGCTTAACCCACTGAGCCACCCAGGCGCCCGGCAATCACCAATCTTAAAAAGAGTAGTTTAGGGGCACCTGGATGGCTCAGTGGGTTAAGCCGCTGCCTTCGGCTCGGGTCATGATCTCAGGGTCCTGGGATCGAGTCCCGCAATGGGCTCTCTGCTCGGCGGGGAGCCTGCTTCCTCCTCTCTCTCTCTCTGCCTGCCTCTATGCCTACTTGTGATCTCTCTCTCTGTCAAATAAATAAACAAAATCTTTAAAAAAAAAAAAAAAAAGAGTAGTTTAACAAGTAGTCCCTTAACAAGGAGTTATGAGGACTAAAGTCATTTTCAGAGGCAGTTCCTAGGAAAGGCTCCTCTGTAAGAATTCTTCAAAAAAACACTGACCAGTTTCATAACTATGACTCTCATGCTCTCAGGAGACAAGTATAATGCCTATATGTTGAATCCAGTTGAATCCAATTCCATCAGTTTTCTCTCTATTCCAGCAAATTACATCTGAAGTTTGCAAATAGCACAATACATAGTGGTGGGCTTTGCAAGGCAAGAGAACATATGCTACTTAATCTGCATATGGTAAGCACTGAAGTTAACCTTCCTAACTGTTTAAAGAACCAACTCCAGCAATGTGAGGGACTTAGTCAAGACTTCCAGGTTAATTAGCAGAATGGTCAGCACTAGAATTCAGATTTCTTTAACCCAAGACTTAGACTTTTCAGGAGAGAGATAGTAAAGGCAGTTGGAAGAACTATGGAGTTGGATCTTGGATTCTAATCCTAGCTCTCCTTCCTACAAAATATGTGGCCTTGGGCTGTCATCCAAGCAGTCTGAGTTCTAGTCTTTTTGTCTATAAAATAAAAGTGTTGCAGACTCTCAAGATGGTGGTGAGAATGGGAAATGATGCTACAGTGTCCTTGGCAGGGATTAGTTGCTACCGTAACACCACAATGTTTCCACTTACCTTGGTCTTCCTCACTGTGCTAGTGTTTTCCAAAGCACATCCCACAAAACACATGTGCCAGAAAATGTTCTCTGAAAGAGGGTTTCATTGTTAAGTTTTTGGGGACCCTGCTCACTTTATTGCCCTATTTGAAATTAATATTTTAAGAGTTCCACTGGGATTTAATCTCCATGGGGGAAGGAAACATACCTCTCTTGCTTTACACTATCTTCCCAGAGCCTCATATAAAGCCTGATACACTGTAAGCATCCAATATAAATGGTTAATGAGTGAAGAAGTAAATGAATGGCAGCATAAGAAGTTCTGCTTCAGGAAAAAAAACAAAAAACAAAAAACAAAAAACAAAAAACCCTATTTAACTTTGTGGAACCTGGCCTTTCCAAAGCTTGTATCAGGGCCCATTTTTCTCTACCTGTAAACTGCCTTCCTGAGAAATACTATTCTAAAGGAGTTAATACATTCTCAGCCCCTCTCTGGCTATGGTTAGTCTGCTACCAGAGAGATGAGGTTAGATAGAACCCAACAGGTTTTCCATTTTTACCACTGCCAATTTTATAGAAAGTCCAGACAGGCTTTTCCCATACCTAGAGATATAGCTGACTGACTTTCTCCATCCACCAATTAACTGAGAAAATGCAAATACTAATTTCACTGTTAGTCTATAAGAAGAAATAATTAGGAAAGTTGCACAATGCAAATCTGCAAGGTATTCCAAAAAGACATAAGTATTTCTTCTTAGAGGTACAAATAAATTAACCAAGTCCCAATCCCCGCCATTAGAATGATGTCAAGTCTTAATATTTAGATTTCTCCCTAGGATGGGGGGTTAAAAAAAAAGGATGTCATTTCTACAATCACAAAGACATTCCAAATGAGGTAATTTTATTTGTACAAAAGCCTTTGTAAACATGACCCTTGCCAAGGGAAAGCTCTCAGCAGTGATGGCAGGAGAGGTATTGGTCCCCAGGATTCATAGCCTTGTCTCTTCCTCATGGGTACCTTACAGCATGACTGAAGAACACATACAACCTTGAAGCTGTTAGCTGAGGGGTAAGAGTTTCTTTCTCTTACACATCACTAATCATCTTAGTCAGCTGAGGCTGCCTCAACAAAATACCACAAACTGAGTGGCCTTAAAACAGAAACTTAACTTCTTCCAGTTCTGGAGGCTAGAAGCTCCAGTGAAGGTGCTGGCTGATTCAGCTTCTCATGAGAGCACTCTTCCTGGCTTGCAGAGGACCACCTTCTTCTATTCTCCTCACATGGTAAAGACAGCTCTAATCATTCTTCCTCTTCTTTTTTAAGATTTTATTTACTTATTTGCAAGAGAGAGAGAATACAAGCCAGGGGAAGGGAGGAAAGGGAGGCAGACTCCCTGCTCAGCAGGGAGCCCAATGTGGGGCTTGATCGCAGGACCCCAGGATCATGACCTGAGCCAAAGGCAGACGCTTAACTGAGCCACCCAACCACTCTCATTCTTCCTTCTCCTGTAAGGGTGCCTGTCCTATTGGATTAGCGTCCCACTCCCATGAACTCTTTTTACTTTTATCATCACTCTACAAGACTTGTCTCTAAATTTAGTCACAGTGGAGCTAGGGCTTCAGCATATGAATTTGGGGGAGATATAAACAGTCAGTCCAGAACACTAACCTTGTGCTGGAATGAGCATTACCAGCAAAGACCCACAATGCCAATTGTCTTGCAGTTGTGAGAGAGCCTGAGGTTGAATGGACTTGCATAAACTAGCCATAGGTAGTGCACAGCTGAGCTCAGCAATGAGTCAGGAGGACATTTCATACCACTAGCCCATAGCTGACACACCTGATCCCAAGGGCTGCATTAAACTTGAGGAAAAAACAGGAATAAAAAATGCACCTCCAGACAATCCCAACATCCACTGACAAAGTGTGGTCTAAAAATACAATGGAATATTATTCAGCCTTAAAAAGAAAGGAAATTCTGGGGCACGTGGGTGGCTCAGTGGGTTAAAGCCTCTGTCTTCAGCTCAGGACATGATCCCAGGACCAGGGTCCTGGAATCGAGCCCCACATCAGGCTCTCTGCTCAGCAGGAAGCCTGCTTCCTCCTCTCTCTCTCTCTCTGCCTGTCTCTCTGCCTACTTGTGATCTCTGTCTGTCAAATAAATAAAATCTTAAAAAAAAAAAAGAAAAGAAAGGAAAGGAAATTCTGACATATGTTACAAATGGATGAACCTTGAGGACATTATGCTCAGTGAACAAAACCAGTCTCAAAAGACAAACACTTATATGAGGTACCTAGAGTAATACAATTCATAGAAATGGAGAGTAGAAGAGCAGTTACCTGCGGCTTGAGGAAGGGGTGGGTGGAGAGGTATTTTTTAATCACCACAAAGTTGCAGTTTTGCAGGATAAAGTTCTAGATACAGATGGTGGTAATGTTTGCACGACAGTATGACTATACTTAGCAGTACTGAATTATACACTTAAAAATGATGAAGATGATAAATTTTATGTTATGTGTATTGTACATTACTTTTTGGAAATAGTGCCAGCTATTATTAAAACAAACAAACAAAACTTTAATGAAGCTATGGACAGCTTTATACAGTCTCCTTAAGATTCCAAGGTGATTTCTTTTCCCACCCCGCCACCCAAGCAGGGATAACCATTATAAATGCTGTCTCTATTCAACAGACTTAGAGCTGCTGGCACTTTGGGGAAGTAGGAATATTTCTAAAGTGGTGACTTCTATTTAAGCCTGGAATTAACTCTCCTGATGGATAAGGGCTGTGTTAAGGCAACAGGGTTGTGGAAAGCTCTTTAGCATTTCATAACTTACCCTCTACCTTCAACAGCACCTGGCATTGGCTCTAGCTATGAAAGCATCACCCCTTGGCAGAGCTGTACAAGGACTGGCATCCTTTCACAATTCTTGCTTTACAAAATGTTTTTTTAAAACACCTCTGCCCATAAAGGCAATACAAACAAGTTGCCTGTGAGTCATAAAACTATAGAACACACACTAAGTCCATGTAATAATCTTTATGTAATTTGCTCCTTAGTCATTGTCTAGCCCATTAAGTAAATATGCAGCATGCATTTCTTTGAAAATAAAGCCCTCTATAAAAACAAGCATTGTAAACACACAGAGCAATAAAGAGTTCCACAACAAGTTTCACCAAAAGGAACTTTTAAAAGATAAAAATAGATTTGTTTTGAAGTCATTCAAGGTGAAATATCAAACAGGATTTCCCCCAAGACAACTCTGGGCATTAACTGCTTTTAAAATTACATCAGAAGAAAGTCACGATGACCTATCTGAGCAGTAGGCACAAATGCAGAAGTGTCTCAGCAGAGGTCAACTTTGCACAAAAGCAGCAATAAGACCCAACAGGTAGAACATAGAGTTCAACCATTTGGCTTCCTTTCCTAAGCCTGACCTTGGCCACCCTTGCCTCATTTCCATACAATAAGTCTGTCCCCAACACTGCCCTGCAGAGAAAGAGGCTCACAAGAAGGGCATGTGTTCTCTTCTCAGCACTGTACACAATAGAAAAGTTGGGAAATTTTTATTGCTTGCAAGGGATGGAGACAAAAGTTAATGTTGCTTCATACCTAATCTAACATGATTTATTCAAAGTTCTTCTCCTTATAAATAAAATGGAGAGAGTTGAACTTCACAGAGCAAAGTAGGATTCTATTAGAAAGGTCCAAGAATAATTTGGGAGAAATAGGCATCATCACCTACATAATACACACATGAACACTCATATACACGTTCACACTCTCTCATACACACACACACACACACTCACTTAAACATATACTTATATGCATACATTCATGCATGCCCAACTTCACACATACATACACTCTCATATGCTTACAAACACACTCATGCACTCATCCTCATTCTCAGATACACAGCAAAGGGTTGGTGAGCTCAAGACTCAAGCACTAGCCCTCCTGCCCACAGAGCCCGGGGCAAACCATAACTGACCATGACACCTACATTTACCTTAAAGCTCAGACTTACCTCTCAGCCCTTCCCAGCCCTTCAAGCAGCAAAATTCTTTCATCCAGTTGGCTCTCTGATCTAAATTTCTTCATTCTTAAATCCAGAAATCTTGAAAGGTCAAATCAAGCACAAGTGGAGATTCATATCAATGGACTATTAATCATTTTTTGCCTATTTGTGTAAAGGAGAAAAGATATATTACTATATAGGATATCTTATAAAGTTACTTAAATATCAACCTGATTTTTTTTTCCTATGGCTTATTATTTAATGATGACATCACCTTGAAATGTCTCCAAAAGTGTGTGTGAGAGAATAATGTTCTACTAGAGGCTCTGATCTGGGACATGGACTTTTATGGGTCAATCCAGATGTTGTGTCCCTTGTCTGTAGAGTTTGATGAGCTGCATGGACATGCCATCTGAATCCTGAATGCAGAAATGAAATGGCATGACTAATATACTCCAGGGATCTGCTCAGCTTCCTAAATCTCTCCTTCCTTAAAGAAGAAAGGAAACCACTTTATTTCCATTTTATTAAGTTTATTGAACAGAATTAATATTGTTGAATTAAGCTTAAAAAATATGAGCATCTATCCTTCTGCTCAAATTTATCCTCGGAATGTGTGTGAGAGCAGTGGGGTGGGGGTGGATGAGCATGTATGTGTTTTTCGAGGAAAGAGAAGGGAGGACAGGAATTTTCTGGTTGAGTCAGTTTCACAGAAATAAAAATACAGGTATATGTGTTCAGCCTCCACCACCATCTTCTTCAAGCCTCAGGGGCTACATGGTCTTTCTGTCCAGTAAGTGATGACTTCAAACAAATGGTTAGCAAGGCTAAGGGCCTAGGTAAGACAAAGACTCATGTGAGAAAATCAGAACTTTCCAATCAATCATTTTTTTACCAAATAGTTTAAGAAGCATGACCAATAAGTCCTTTTTCCACTGTGTCCCAGAACCAAGACCCACCCCAATGTTATCCTTTATGTGTGTCAGAGTTCTGGGATGTCTTGCTCCTCTTGCCAGTTCATCACCAGAAACAGAAAGGGCAGATGCCCAGAGAAGAAGAGCAGTGACTCCTAGTCACATTTGCAAAGTTAAGTGGACCAGAGATAATAGGGATTGTGTGACCTCAGGAGAGAAGGGTAAGCTTCCTTTTCCTACAGTGTGCTCCCAATCCCTCCCCTCTCACTTCAGAGAGGCAACCAAGATTATCCTACTACCTGCAGTGGCCACCAGTCATATCTATGCCTTGCTGATGTCACTGCTAGCCTTGCATGTGAGTAAACAGACTGCACACTTCAATAAATAAAATATAAAGAAAAGAGAGGTATATATCAAATGTAATTTAAAGTATACTAGTTTAAAGTCAAATACAGGAGGAATTGGTAAAATACACCAGGATCGGGGTGCCTGGGTGGCTCAGTGGGTTAAAGCCTCTGCCTTCAGCTCAGGTAATGATCCCAGGGTCCTGGGATCGAGCCCCACATTGGACTCTCTGCTCAGTGGGGAGCCTGCTTCCCCTCCTCTCTCTCTCTGCTTGCCTCTCTTCCTACTTGTGATCTCTCTGTCGGTCAAGTAAATAAATAAAATCTTAAAAAAAAAAAAAAATACACCAGGATGTTGGGTTTCACAACACACATAACTGTTGGGCCCAGGCCCTGCCAACCCTCTTATTTGAGCAAACTCTAGTCTCCACTCATCTTTCAAGACTGGGCTGGCTCAGGAGTAACCTTCTCAGTGAATCCTTCCCAAAGAACTCCCCTCACCTGGGCTTCTCCTCAGAACCCTCTGCTTTTGCAGTACTAAATCACATTGTACTGTAACTTGGCCAAGAAGTATCCTTTCCTGGAGTTCAGAACTCTGTGAAAGAAGGAAGAATCTTTAATCTTTTGATCCATGGTTCAGTGCTTGGTACTAGCGACCCTAGGTAAATAAATGATGCTGAACATACACCTGGATCAATCTATCAACAGATATTTATTGAGTATCTGTCTTTAGTCCCCAAAGTGAAAAGACCCCTGTGGAAGTGAAGACTTAGTAGAAGACATGATTGCTTTCACTAAAGAGCTCATATTTTTTTGTTGTTGTTGTTGGAAAAGATACACTTGCATGGCAAAGTGTCTACTATAGACAGATTCTAAGGTAACCAGAGGTCATGAATGGGAATTTGACTAGTAAGGGAAGCTACATGGAAGACAGGCAAAGGTTTTGGGCATGGGGACTGAGAGGAAAAGTGATAAGGAAAGGAACACAGGAACTGAGAGGATTCTGAACACTAGAGTTGTGAACATAACCACTGAGCATTCAGTCTGTGTTAAAATACTTGCTGCCCCATTCACTAATCATGTGATCTTCAGGCTCTCTGCCTAATCTTTCTTTGTAAAACTGGGGAAAACACAAATTGTTTTTATGAAGACTGAATGGGACAATGTATGGGCAGCCCCTAGCAGATGCAGTGCAAAAGGGCTCCTCAATATTAACTATTAACATATATCAAGTGGGAATGAGCCCAGCTTGCTTACAAGATATAGACAAGAGCTGTGTGCATGTTGGTATCCACTAAGAAGTGTGCAAACTCTATTTTAGAGAAATATAGCAGACCTGCATTGTGAAGGACTTGGAAAACTGACAGAAGGATTTGAACATCGTGTGGGGAAAAACAGGAAGACCCCAAGAGGTTCTCCTAGCCCTGCTGAGAATAAGGAACTGCACCCCAGACCTGGTCCTGAGTCACCTCACTTCATTCTCCCAGAGTTGAACAAGGGCCTGCCCAGCATACCAACTATCTAATGGGTTTTCCGACAAATCAAATCTTCTGTTGTGCTTTTATTACTGTGTAGAGTTTTGTTTTGTTTCATTCCATTAATAAGGAGTGCCTCGCACAGGGTAAGACAATAAAATCTCTTCTCATCTCTAACTTTGTCAACTCAAGTAACATGACCCTGTGTTCCTCAATTTTCGCATCTTCAAAACATAAATTTATCTCATCCTAGGTAGATAGTATCTACCTAGTATCTCATCCTAGGGAGGATGGCTATCCATCCAACATACTGGAAACCTTGAGCCAATGGCCCTAGAAAGACCTCAACCTCAACCTCTCCACATGCTGTTCCTAAGGTCTATGTCATTCTGGATGTTCTTCTTCCCATTTTCATATATCTGACTGTCCTTTACAGAAGAATGGTTTTCTCTTCAAACACCATTGCACATACAGCTATTTTTTCCCTCTCTGTTTCCCATGATATTTCTGATTTGTTCCAAGTTTCCATGCTTCTTTCAAATCATAGAAACTAAGATACAGTCTGTCACTGACTCCCAAAAGGTTTGGTTCAAGTTCCACCAACACTTGTAGGCTGGAGCCACATCATGCCTCCTCACTAGAGCTAATTGTGAAATCTACAAGAGTCTAGGAATTGGTTGAGAAACAGTCGGTAACTTGAAATCACCCACAGTAGGAGTATTTATACCATGACATCGGCATACACTATAAATCATGGCTTGATTTATTGTTTTATTGATTGTCTATACTTAAGAAAATACGAATACTGCAGATCAAACTTTAAAATGTGTCTTGTCGGTAGACATTATATTGTGGACAGCATAAAATAATTGAGGAAGCATTCCTCCAGTGTTTGAAAATTACTATTGGATTCAACAAAGAAGTTGCTCACACCGTGACTTCATTGTTGCACTTTTGTCTCACTTATTAATGGTAAACAAAATGTCAACTAACATTTATATTGGAACCACATTCTGAGAACTAGCCCTGCATCTACTATCACTACCCACAAAACAAAATTCCCTGGGGAGAGATGGCACTTGTTAATTTCATTCCCATGAGAATCAAGCTGGCCAGCCCTCCTCAGCCTGCATACTGAGATAGTTGACCCCTCTCCTAGTTGCAGACCCTACTCTGGTCCTATAATCCATTCTTCAACCTGGCACTTCAACAAGCAAAAATGGCCCCTGAAGATAGCCATTTGTGGGTACTACTTACTCCTGTCTCTTTGCTCACAGGCTTTGGAATTTGAGAATTTCCCAACAGTGAGATGCCTCAGAGCTTGTGAAATAAATAGGAGCACATCTTAAGCAAGTCATATATAAATATGGGAAGGAAAATAACAATCCCTCAGGCTGGGCAAAACACATATTTAGAACAAACTATAAAGAAACTCGACTTGGCCTCATTTTTCCACATATTCTGTTTTTGCATTTTGGAAAATTTACAGCTGGGTACAAAACTATTCTTGCAAACTAATTGCACCTACAATCAGCTAATTGGAGGGGCAAGGATCCAGCTGTGCTTGCAATTAGATAATTGCTGTTGTAATTCCTTGACTAAGAACAATGATCATTTTTAGATAGGACTTACAGGTTTCCAAGTAGTTTATAGGCATCATGTAGTTATTTTTCCTAGTAACTTTACACACCATACACCTGTTAAAATGGTGAATCGAGAAGAGAGACCACAAGGCCAAAGCAGAAGCTCTCTGATTAGCATTGGAGAGAAACCATGCAACCCCAAACACACAAAAAGAACCATATCACTCATGTGTTTAAAACTAGCAAAAGCCGCTGGGATCTACCAAATACAAATCCACATTCTTTAGTAAGACATACAGGCTTTCCTTCACTGGATTCCATCTATTCCACCTGTGTCATTCCTACGCTTTCTCACCTTTATAAAAGCACCCTGGGCTCTAGATACATAGCTGTGTACCATTCCCTGTGCACAACATATTCCAAGGGACCACCACATATGTGCAAGTGATCTTCTGCTAAATGCCCTTCTTCATTCTTTCTCAGAAAATATCCACTTAAATGAGCTCAGCTGTCACCACTCTTGAGTAGGTTTCCCTTAATGCCACCAGGTAAAGTTGATCAGTACAGCTCTGCACTCCAAGGCAAAGTTGTTTCCTGTATTATAACTGAGTTATCCCTATGTAATTTTGTCTTTGCAATTAGGTTTTATTATGATCTTGCCCAGGGTAGGAATGGTTTCTCCTTCATCTTCGTATCTTCCTCCACCCCTGAGAAACAGATACAGGTTCAACAATGTCTATGGGATAAAAAAAATTAAGTCGGCCTGTCTAAGGAAGGCTGTGGGCAGTCAGTTCTAGTCTCTGATGAAGGAACTAGAATGGCTGAGAAGGAAATCTCAGGCCTCATGGTGGAAAAGGATGGGGTCTGATAAAAGTGTGTGAGGGACCTCAGGTTAACACAGCCCTGTTGCACAGACTCAAAGGATGAGCCATCTGAAGGAAAGTCTCCCTCTGTGAGAGACAGGAGGAGCTCTCCCTCCACCATATGGGCAAAGTAAGGTATGATTTCACATCCTGGATGGCCTCCTTATGCCACTTAAATTATCTTTACATTTGATGGTAACATAACTGCCAACTAAAGATGGTTTTTCTATCCAAAAGTGGCTTGATATATTTTCCCATGAACAAAAGTGTTGGCCCAATCAACCAAGCCAGTGTCAACCTCCCCAGGCATAAAGTCCAATCCATTTCACTCCTGAATTCTTCCTTTGTCCATCACCTCCTCTTTGTCTTCACTGGCACTGCCTCAGTGTTGGTCCTTCTCATCACTCACCTGGGTCACTACAACCACCTCCACTTATCTCTCTGGCACCATTCCTGAACTTAATCCAAAAGCTTCAGCTTGCTCCCCACCTCATATAGTATAAAGTCAAAATCCCTTAAAGACTCTATGACCCATCTTCTGTCTAAATCTTCACTGTCCAATATGGCAGCCACTAGCTGCCTGGGGCTATTTAAATTTAAATTTGAACTAAACAATATTACATGATGGATTCCTGTCTCATGTTGAGGTCTTTTATCCATTTTGAGACAGGAATCCATCAGAATCCTGGAGGAGAACATAGGCAGTAACCTCTTCGATATCAGCCACAGCAACTTCTTTCAAGATACGTCTCCAAAGGCAAAGGAAACAAAAGCCAAAATAAACTTTTGGGACTTCATCAAAATCAAAAGCTACTGCACAGCAAAGGAAACAGTCAAGAAAACAAAGAGGCAACCCACGGAATGGGAGAAGATATTTGCAAATGACAGTACAGACAAAAGGTTGATATCCAGGATCTATAAAGAACTCCTCAAACTCAACACACACAAAAAAGGCAATCATATCAAAAATGGGCAGAAGATATGAACAGACACTTCTCCAATCAAGACATACAAATGGCTATCAGGCACATGAAAAATGTTCATCATCACTAGCCATCAGGGACATTCAAATTAAAACCACATTGAGAAATCACCTTACACCAGTTAGAATGGCCAAAATTAGCAATACAGGAAACAACATGTGTTGGAGGGGGTGTGGAGAAAGGGGAACCCTCTTCCACTGTTGGTGGGAATGCAAGTTGGTGCAGCCTCTTTGGAGAACAGTGTGGAGATTCCTCAAGAAATTAAAAATAGAACTTCCCTATGACCCTGCCATTGCACTCCTGGGTATCTACCCCAAAGATACAGATGTCGTGAAAAGAAGGGTCATCTGTACCCCAATGTTTATAGCAGCAATGGCCACAGTCGCCAAACTATGGAAAGAACCAAGATGCCCTTCAACGGACGAATAGATAAGGAAAATGTGGTCCATATACAATATGGAGTATTATGCCTCTATCAGAAAGGATGAATACCCAACTTTTGTAGCAACATGGACGGGCCTGAAAGAGATTATGCTGAGTGAAATAAGTCAAACAGAGAGAGTCAATTATCATATGGTTTCACTTATTTGTGGAGCATAACAAATAGCATGGAAGACATGGGGAGTTAGAGAGGAGAAGAGAATTGGGGTAAATTGGAAGGGGAGGTGAATCATGAGAGACTATGGACTCTGAAAAACAATCTGAGGGGTTTGAAGTGGGGGGGGGGGGTCAGGGTACCAGGTGGTGGGTATTATAGAGGGCACGGATTGCATGGAGCACTGGGTGTGGTGAAAAAATAATGAATACTGTTATGCTGAAAATAAATAAATTAATATTTAAAAAAATAAAGTAGAGGATTGCAAAAAAAAATATTACATGAAAACAAAAATTCTCATTAACACTAGCCACATTTTAAGAGCTTAAGAGCTACCTATGTCTTGTAGCTACTATATTGGACAGTGCAATTCTAGAAAATTCTGTGAAATTCACAGAAAATTCTATTGGACTTCCTTCCCCTTCCATCTTCCTCCACAGGTACACATTCATAATAAAATGGGTATAAAATCAGAATTCCTTCATGCTAATTTGATATGAATTCCTCATCAAGTATATTGATATAAAATAGTCGTGATGTTGATTATTATTAAATTACTCATAGAAACATTTTGACATTTCTACAGCAATTTTCACCTGAAAGTCACTGGAACTCCAAATGAAGAGGGCTCAGCACAGGCCTGTCCCTTTTCCAACTCTTGAAACCACTCTTTAGCCATTGAACCTCAATTTGCTCTTTTATTTGTAGCCCATTGTGTATATTACCTGCAAGTTCATTTCTCAGTATTTACTCATACCTAAAAAGCAAACAAAAAGCAATTTGCTTTCTCTCAACTTACAGAACTATTTTAAGAATAACTGAATTATTTTAAATGTCAAAAAGAAAACTGCGTTGTACCACAAGACTGGGTTGACCAGCATTAAGTTAAGTAGTCATAGAATTTTGGAGCTTGAAGGGACCTTGGAAGTCATAAGCCAATAGCCTCATTTTACAGATGAGGCCTCAACACTGAGAGGTTTGCCTGAGGCCACCTGATTAATGCCAGAGCTTGAGAGGAGGCTATGGTTTCCTGTCCCCAGCCCCAAGTCACTGGAAGCTACAGTGAAGGAGAGTAGGAAAACAAATATTTGCATTGTTCGCACAACAATTTAAGACTAAAGTATAAATCTTTGTACTGAGTCAAATACCCTCTTGCCCAAGTCCTTCAAGTGCAAGTGGCAATTACCAGCATTTAAGACAAACTTGTACACATGTGTGGTTTCCTTTAAAACCAACTGATGCTCACAGGCTTTGGCCTCATCAGGCTTCCATTAACTTAGCTCAGTTCACGTTGATGACAGGTGAACCTTTCCTATGTGTCAGAAACATGAATGAGCAGTTTACATGTATGACCTCATTTCATCCTCACCATAATCCCACAGACTGCTACAATGATTACCTCCATTTTGCAGATTAGGAAATGGAGGTTAACAAGTATCATATCAATATCCCCAAGGCCACCCAGTCTATAAGTGGCAGAGCTGATATTCAAACATTGATCTGCCTAATTTGAGCCCTGAACCACTACAGTGTACTGCCAAAGAGTCAATCCTAGAATATTAACCCCAGTCCCATTCAGGACTCTATTCAACCACCAAAACTTTCTTAAAATACTTCCATGTACAATTCACAAGCTCCTTTCACCCACATTTGGGACCCTCAGTTTCTTGGTAGACTACTTCTGGTAGGCATACCACGAGCCTGTTTCATGTCTTATGAAACTATTTAAGTAAGCAATTTCAATCATCACCCAAAGAAGAACTCACAGCCGATTCAGAGCTGGCTTTGCTAGGCAGCCTATTAGTTAGGATGTCAAAATGTCCACCCAGACAAATGTCACCTACATAAGGAGACTATTCTTGCTGAGATTACTTGAACCTCGTAATTACCAGGGATTTCACAGAAAAAAACCCACTGATATCTTAACTGTGAGCCCTACAAAGCAAAATAAGTCTCCAGTGTATGCCCTCCAGGAACTTACCTCAACAATTAATTTGGAGAAGTTTCCTTGTCTCCCTTCACTGTCCCTTATGCTCAACTTTAAATATAATAACCAGCATTCAGTAGTTGAATTTTGACAGAACTGGTTTAGCACATTGTCCAGAAGCATGAAGGTTATTCTTTTTAATCATTACATAGTTGTTCTTAACATTAGACAGATATTACACTGAATACTGTCATTAACACAAGGGAACAAGATCCTTCAACAGCAGATCAACAGTCTTGCTAAATATAGTTCCTTTACAGCTATGGGAACCCTCTCCCCTTAGAGCCCCTTAGCAATTGAATAAGATCCTATGTCTTTAACAATGTTTCCAAATGACTTTGTATTTCAGGTCATAAAAATGCAAAGTAAATAAGTCTCTAGGGGTCTTGCTGGCTATTTCTGAGTAGACCAATTCCATAACACTGTTCATTCATTCAGTCACTCACTCACTCATTCATTCCTTCATTCAATAACCTTTTGTTGAATCAGCCCACTTCATGGGTACTGAGGACACACACACACACACACACACACACACACTTATTTTGACACAAACACGAAGTGTTCCTATTTATCCTAAAGAGGTCTAGTAAGGAAAACAGATAAATATCTGACAGTACAATGTAATAAGCATATAATGTAAGCAGTTCCTGCTGGAGCACAAAGGAGAGACACTGAATCCAAACCAGGAGAGTGGAGGAATATCTGAGTCATATACAAAGAAGGAAAAGCAAACACAAAGAAGCAAATGCATCTAAAATTAGTTGGGTGTATGAATGGGTGAATGAGTGAAGGAATGGATGAATCTGAGGAAGGTGATATGATAGACAGGCAAACAACACCAGTAAGTAAAACAGGGTTAGCCCAAGGTGCTGTGGCTGTACAGGAGCCCACATCTAGGCTCTGCTGAATAGATAGGGCCTCCAGGTATGCTTAAATGTGGAACAGAAGTTGCCAAACAGATAAAGGGTTTTCTGGGCTGCAGGAAGGGCCTGCTCAGCAGCATCAAGGAGAGCTTAACATATTTGGGAAACGTTTGATTTGTCTAAACCAGGGAATAGATTGGGGAGAGGAGTCCAGGGGGAGTGTTTGACACGTACTTAAGGTCACTGAGCAAGGACAGCAAGGACAGCAAGCGGAGGAACTTAGATTTCGTCCTGGAGAGGATAGGGACCCATAGAAAGATGGCCAAGTAGATGGTTTGTGCTTCAGAAAGATGGCTGCGATAATGATTTAGCAGGTGGCCCGGAGAAGTAACTAGCATTCTGAATTTACTGCAATCATTTCAAGGGAAATTATGAGGATCTGAAATAGGACTTCTGAAGTGGACAAAGGTAGACTAGGGAGGATTTTTAAATAGATATGCATATTTTCAAGCACCTCGAGTGAACAAGTGACCAAACAGACCAAGCACAGATGCTGCTGTGATTACTCCTAGGGCAGAACCTTGACCAGAAGACACCAAAAGGCAGGTTTCCAGCTGTATTGCCCCCATATTTGCTCCCAAGTCACCAATTGTAAAAATGGACATCATTTCTTGAACACCTACATCTCGCCATATGCTACACATTTTATACACATTACCCAACCCAACCCTCCCCAAAACTCTTAAGTGCATATTAATCCTCCCATCTAGAGACCACGTAATTTGCCCAAGATCTAGGATTTAAGTCCAAGTTTAGGATGACTCCAAAGTCTTTGTTTAACCATCACAGTAGATTCCTTCACCAAATGTTGTCTTCTTAGAGTCCTGTTTCTTCCTCTCTCCCAAACCAGTTACTCTCATGCAACCTGGGTCAGTGCATAGAGCAACCAAATCTCTGATGCAGCCCTCTGGCCATTCATCCAGTTTTTTAGGATAAAGTCTAAGTTACTGAAATCTACCCTCTCAGCCCCACTTTTGGCCATGCAATCAAGTCCCAAAAACAGTGTGGCAGAAGCTGATGCCAGATTATTAATACAGATTGTCCCCTATTCCTCAATAGTAGAACTCCCAGTTGTTAGCCCCCTGTTGCCCTGAAGAAAGACTGTATTTCCCAATTTCCTGTGTCTAGGTGTGGCCGTTGTGAGTACATTCTGGTCAACAAGGCTTAAGCAGAAGTGTTAAATGCATCTTGAGAAATCTTGCATACAGGGAAGAGAGCCACCCTCCATTGCCCTCTTCTTCCTTCCTCTGGCTGGAATGAGGACATGATGGCAGGAATTCAAGCATACATGGTGTACTATGAAGCCTTGGAAGTGGCAGCATAGAAACCTGGAAGAAGCCAGGGTCTCTGATGACTTGAGACCCTTTTAGCGAAACAGACATACTAACCCCGGACTTCTACCATCCAACGTTTTTTGCAGGGTATCAAACATTTTGCGTTTGATCCTCTGTTAATTTGAGTTTTCTAGCACTACTAACTAATGCTATTCCTAATGAATACTGGCTACAATATTGTGGGGGAGCTATTGTCTTTTCCCCTATTTTCTCTAAATTAAACACATGTCACCTGCTCAGTGATTCAGGATGACTCTCTCCAACAGGAAATCTGCCTATGCATTAGGGGACATTTATGTTCCTCTCCATACTGCATTTTACTGTATGAAAGAGGGAAATGACCAGAATGGAAAATAGCACATTTTGCCCCTGAGTGAGAAAACTGTCCAATCCCAATCATTTGTGCTCTGATTTTTCATAGCCTATTTTATGACTTTCATTCTCTATCATTAAATTCTAAATAAAACCCAACTAATCTTCTGGCCTATACAGTCCACAATCCTTAATCAGCCATGGCATCTGTTTCCACAGAACCAATAGAAACCTTCACATCTCAGATACTTTACCCCAAATGGCAAGCATCTGGTAGTAACCTAGAATATTCTTTCATTCAAAGCACTGATCTTATTGGTTAGCTTTTTCCATTCTGCTGACTATTCCCAAATTACGTATCTTTCCGACCAGAAGAAAGGCAGTGTCTTAAATGGCACTGGGTGAACAGAGCTCCGTCTTGCCCTGCAAGTCCCCTGGCTACAACCCAACCTATTCAGAAGTTGGTCTCTCTGACTACACTACACTGTCTTGATAATCCATGTATTCCTCCTATAACTATGACTTTATATGAACTAAGAATTGATCATTTTGTTAGTGCCATTTAGCATTAATTGAGTGTTTACTGTTCTACTATCTTAGAAGACAAGAAGGAAAATACAAGTTATCCCACTCTTAAGTTCCCAGGCAATATCCATGTGAGGTTTTCTTATGACTCTATAAAAAGTATATAAATTTAGGGGCGTCTGGGTGGCACAGTCAGTTAGGCACTCAACTCTTGGCTTTGGCTTAAGTTGTGATCTTGGGGTTGTGAGATCAAGCCCCATGTTGGGCTCTGAGCTGAGCTCGGAGTCTGCTTGAGAGTCTCTCTCTCCCTTTGCCCCTCCCATTCATGCTTTCTCTCTTAAATAAATAAATAATTTTATTTAAAGCGCATAATTTTTTATTGAAAATATGTAGTTTTTCTGTGTATTAAACCCAGAAATCAGGAACAGAAATTATAAATCTACTTATAAATGTAAGTTAATATATAATAATAGTCTATGAATGTCCTTGTATATCAAAGGACTTTTTTCATTTTTTGTGACAGAAAATATGGATATAAGGGAACATTTTAACAATGATGCTGAAGCAGCCCAGATTTACCATGAGCAATCAATAAGACTCATATAAAATTATAAAGTTTGTATCAAATTGTACTTTCTCTGAAAGAACTAAAGGCAATCCAATGATGTAGTAAATAGAAAGGGCACTAGATCTGTCATACAGACTTAGAGTCACCTTTCAATTTTGCCACTTAATTAGCCAGCAACCCTGGTCAAGCCACTTACTTTCTGAACATTCTCATTGCAGGCCTGGGGTTAGTAATGTTTACCTCCAGGTGCTTTTCTGAGCATGAAGGGAGAAAGTACATGTGGAAATGTCTAGCACAGTGCTCAACACGTTGCAGATCCACCTGGATCTTGGCCCGTGGCCTGCTGAAGGTCTTTTTCTGACTCCAAGGAGACCTGAGACCAGTTACCCTGGGAATATGGCCCTCAGTGCAGACCCTCAACTGCTCGCTGCAACTGACATCATGCCCCTTGACTGGGCAGTGAGACAGGAAAGCTGCATTTCCTCCAGTAGATCTTCCCAGAGACGGGACACCCGGAAAACTGTGAAGGAGGCCAAGCTGGACTTCAGCCTTCCCAGAATCACACAGTCTCCACACTACTGGTGAAATTCTTAGTGCAAAGGACAAGAAGGCATAAAAATCAAGCAAACATTTGGCCCATTGTCTTGAAGTGTTTTATCCATATCTGCATACCTCAGACTGCAATCCACTTGGTCCTAACTAACTTTTCCTTTCTACAGAGATAATAACAGAGAATCTCAGCCCCTCCACTCTAGTTCCATCCTCCATACGAGGTAAGTAGCCAGATTGTCCTAAGGAACAAATACCAAATACCCCAGGCTATGCACTGGTATAACAGACAGCAAGAGGAACATCCAGAGGGTCAAGAAATGGAGTTACTGAGTCCATTGGGCAAACTTTTCTCTCTCTTTTTCTTTCTTCTTCTTCTTCCATCTTTCTTCTTTCTTCTTCTTCTCTTACTCCTCTTTTTTTCCCCTTCTCCTTCTTCTTTAAAAAAAAAAAAAAAAGAATAAATTGGGAAGAAAAGACTAAAAAATACCTGAGTCATCAAGTACACTGTATAGTAGGGTTAAGGTTTGCTTCTTGAAACCTTGGTTCCTGCGTGTGAGTGTGTGTGTGTGTTTAGGATAACAGTTTAAAATTGTGTGTCTTGGTTAGGAAACTGAAAGATAAATATAGGACAGTCACATAGAGCTTTTACATGATGGTAACAGCTTTCTGAAGAGCTGTGAAATCATAGAGGGGACAAAAAACAAAACCAGTAGGGACAGAGAACCTGAATTCTAGCCCTGGCTGTGCTGTGTCCACAGCCAAATTCCACAATCTGTTTGAACCCTTTCCTCATTTGTAAAATGAAGATGATAACTCCTACTCTGCCTATGTGGCAGGACAGCTGTGTGGTTCAAATGGAACAAGGTTCACTGAACACTGTATACACTGCAAGACAAAGGCTGACTGAAATAAGGTATTTTGAAATTCTAATTTATGGTGAGAAGTTCAAGGGGGGAAGGGAAGAGATAGACAATAGAAGCATTTGGGAGCTACTGGGGGACCCAGAAAGTGTTACAGATGCCCAAATCCTCACATGTGGCATCCTTCCAGCTCCAATATGTGTCCAGCTACGTGATCCAGTCCAGGTGACGCAGTCCAGGTGATGCCTCAGGACTCCTACCACAATGATTCTAACCAACACAAGCAAAGGAAATTTCGTGTTTTTTCTGTTGCACGTCACTGGCCCTAGGGCTAGTATTCGATAGCACCTGAAGGTCTAGTGCTGACCAGTTCTTTCGGGTTCACTCCACCTCTGCGGAGTGGTGGGAAAGCCATGCAACCTCATCATTATTAATGAAGAAAGGCAAAATTAAGTGCACGCCTGTTACTGGAGAGAACATTGATGTTCTTTCCATTTCATGGAAAGGTCTTGCAAAACATTGGTTCTAATATCTTCTTGCATGAGTCATAGACTAAGGAATGAAGAAACACTTCTGAATGACAAACAAGGAAAAAAGAAAAGAAAGAAAGCTATGATGATGTGTTCTTGGAACACAACTCCAAGTCCATTTACACAAGCAAAATCAACATGTAGATCTCTGTTTAGGGTATGCTGCTAAAGGACAAAACAAAACAAAAAGTCCATTCCTTTTCTTTTTCCTGATTAAAAAGATAATGGACACTCACACAAAAATCAAATAATAAAATTAGTTCCCAAGAGGAAAAGAATGCCAGCATTTTAAAGTACATCTTTCCACACCTGTTTCTTTTTCTGAACTATCAGATGGATAGACATAAACATTGTACAGATAGATTTTTTTGAAACATACTTTCTTATATACTGGTATGTCAGAAATCCTCATCCATAATAGTAAATAAAGATCTAGAACACTGCTATTGGTATTCATATAGTATTCCATCATAGAGATGAAGCTTAATTTATTGATAAATTTCCCTAAAGGACATTTAAGTTACTTCTGAATTTATTATTGAGATATAATTGACATATAGCATTGTATAAGTTTAAAGTGTACATTGTGTTGATCTGATCTACTTATGGCTGCTTCTGGGTTGTTACCAGGGTAGAACCCCAGGGTTCTGCTACCAGGGTGCCTGGATGGCTCAGTCTGTTAGGCATCTGCCTTTGGCTCATGTCATGATCTCAGGGTCCTGAGACTGAGCCCCAGAGCTAGCTCCCTGCTCAGCGGGGAGTCTACTCATCCTTTTCTCCCTCTGCCTCTCACCCCCACTCGTGCTCTCTCTCTCTTTCTCTTTCAAACCAATAAATAAAATCTTATTTTAAAAAGAATCTAGTATAAGCATTCTTAAACATTCATCACCGTATACTTGCCCAATTATCTCTCTGGGATAAAGTTCTAGGATATGAGCCAAAACCTATTGCATTTTCTTTTCTTTTTCTTTTTTTTTTTTTTGCTATGAAATATTTTTTTTAATTTGAATTTATTTTTTCAGTGTTCCAAGATTCATTGTTTATGCACCACACCCAGTGCTCCATACAATACGTGCCCTCTTAATACCCACCACCAGGCTCACCCAACATCCCACACCCCCAAAACCCTCGGTTTGTTTCTCAGAGTCCACAGTCTCTCATGCTTCATCTCCCCCTCCAATTTTCCCTAACGCACTTCTCTCCTCCCAGTGTCCTCTGTGTTATTCCTTATGCTCCACAAGTAAGTGAAACTCAACACTCAACAAAAAACACTCATGTCAAAAAATGGGCAGAAGACATGAACAGACACTTCTCTAAACCTATCACATTTTCAGTGTTAATGCATACTGCCAAATTGCCCTGTGGAAATAATGTGCCACATCCCATTGCCCCAGCAATGCAAGAGAGAACCTGTTCCTCCACACCTCACCAACAGTGGGTATCATCAATTCTCTCACATGTTTTTTCCAATCTGACAGGTAACAATATTGCACTTTTGTTAAATTGCATTTCTTTGATTTCAGTGAGACATTCAATATTAATCTTACTTGTTATCAATGCACATATACTACTAGTAGTGATAATAGTTAACATGCATTGAAAGTGTATTATGCATCAGGCACTGTACTAAACACTTTACAGAATTATCTTTTTAAACCTCATGATAGCCCCTCCAGATAAGTACTACTATTATCCTTATTTCACAGATAGAAACAAAGACTTAGTAATTTGCTAAAAGATATGAAGCTAGTAAATAGCAAACCCAGAATTCATTCCAGGTATATCTGGCCCGAAAGCCATGTTGTTGAGCAGGGCACTATACTTTCATTTACTGCTTTATGCAAGAGTGCTAATTCTATTTCTTCTATGTATGCTTTTTTATGAGTTTAATGTGTTCATAGCCTTTAACCATTTTTCAGTTGGGATGTTCATCTTTTCCTTATTAATTAGCAATAATTCTTTTCTATAGACAATATCGATTTTTGGGGCACCTGGGTGGCTCAGTTGGTTAAGTGTTAGAATCATGATTTTGGCTCAGGTCATGAACCCGGTGTCCTGGGATCAAGTTCTGTGTTTGGCTCCCCATTCAGCAGGGAGTCTGCTTGTATTCCTCTTTATCTGCCCCTCCCCCCACTTGCACTCTCTTTTTCTCTCTAAAATAAATAAATCTAAAAAAAAAAAGAATATTGATTTGTTGTCATTTTTTGCTACAACGTTTTTTCTCTGTGGAATTTACAACTTTTACTTCTGTTTATAATTAGTGCAAGGACTTGATTAATGACTGTAATAAGCCTGATGTAGTACCCCAGACATGGGAAAAAGCACATGCAGATCAGCTAAACTGTTATATTTTAGTGGTAGTGCAATCGTGAACAGTAAGGGGTTTGGACAACAGCACATGAATATGGAGAAGGGGAAGTAAGAGAGAAAAGAGGCAGATCAAGTCACAAAATGGTAATCTCCCCTTTAATGCCTTTCTGAGTTTCTTCCACTTGCAGAACTTCTTCTGCCATTTGACCACCTCCAAGAAATAGGGTTTTTATCACTTGGAATTGTTTATAGAGATCTAAATCTCTTCTTTTCATTACCCAATTTCATCACATGTTATTAAAACAAAGACAACACTTTGGCCATGGACAATCACCCAGAAAGTAGAGCATGTACAAAAGAGAGGGCATGGGGTCGGAGGCCCCATCTTGGAGCCCTACCAGGTGAGGACATGCTGTGTGGCCTAGCAAGTTGTTTCACTCTCTTGGCTTCCATTTCCTCATTTGCCAACCTGGCGTAATGATAACTATGTCACACAGCGGCTTGGAAATTACCTAAGAAAATGTTAAGGGTAGGTGCCTCATAGAACCCTAAGTGCTCAGCAGATGGTCCTCTGCCCCCACCTCCACTGATTCAAGTGAAAGAGAAAAAGAGGGTTCTGTGGGATTCACAAGAGGCATGCAAAGGCTTGGTCTGACTCAACGTCTCTGCTATTAAACTAGAACTTCAGTTTATGTGTTTCCAAAATTGTCCCATGAGACACTGTCAGAGTTAAACAGGAAGACAGCTGACAACCTAACAACCTAACTCCAGTTGGCGTCTCCCTCTACCCCATCTGTGTGCAGACAGCTAAACTGCCTATGTTGGTCATCTGCAATCATTTGCCTCAACACTTATTCCAGAAGATCTCATGGTCCCAAAAGTCTCTAACTTTGCCTTGGATTATCAAGGACAGCAAAGTTCTCATTTGAATAAAATAATACTAGGATTCATTCAGCGAAAATCCCTGAAGACATCAGGAAAATAGATGAGAAAGGTGATCTGCTTAATTTATTATCAGGACCAAAGCAATCCCCTCATTCATTCACTGATAATTTACTTATTTCCCAGGCATCTCTCCTAACCTCCGAACCACACCCCTCCTTTGACCTCAGGCTATGTTTATTATAATACTCTTCCTTTGTAAAGCATTTCAGACTTGAAAGAAAGTTTCCTACCATTAGTTGAGCCCTACTCTGCAAGCCCTTTACACAGGAAGCAACTGAGGTTCACAGGATTGAGCAGTTTCCAAAGCCACAGAACTAGACAATGACTAGAGTGCAGGTGCGTCTGCCCTGGAAGCCTGTCCACCAGGCCCACCTGCCCTTACACCTTTACAAAGCACTTACTTATACACCCATTAGCTCCTTGATTGCCTCCAAAATCTTTCTAAGTACCACAACTCCTGTTGCCTCTGCTTACTGATAAGAGACTGAAAGAGGCTGCAGGATGTAGGCGCCCCCACTGTCGCCTAGAACCCCTGGGGATGGCCTAACCCCACCAGGCAGGGCTCCCACAGCCAGGCCCTGGGGTGCCTGACAGAAAGTTCATGGCCCACTGAGAAGTTCTCTGTTGAAGGAAGACATAATGTTATATTTCAGCAAGATCTAAGTCAGTGTTGACCAACTCACTGAGGAAACCAGAATTCAAAGGCTCTGGGCTCCACAGCCCTCCTCCCCAAGGCAGTAACTTCAAGAAGTAGGTGCTACTCCCACAGTCCTTCAGCCTGTCCCCATAGTTCATTTCTACAGGTGAGCTGATTTGTCAGAAAGTTGATCAATATAACCAGCCCCTAAGGGCCACATAATAAGGCCTAAAACCAAACACCATTCTTAAGGAGGAAGCTCAGAAATGAAGCCAAAACAAATGTTGCTGAGATAAAGGATTAGAATAAAACTACAAGAGTAGCTGGCACAATGAAGCATACATTCCCCACATGATTCAAGGGCATAAGATATCAAGGACAACTCATCAGCCAGAGAAGGTACAGCTCAGTCAGCTTGTACCATTTAACACTACTTTTAACAAGGAATCATTAAGGCTTCAGAGCAAACACATTGAAACATAGACTTTTCAAGCTGAAAGACCCTTTGGGATAAGCCAGTCCAAACCCTGTATTTAACAGTCGGCAGAACTAATGTCCAAATAGGTTAACTGACTTGTCATAGTTATGTAGCTGGTCAAAGGCAGAGAAATGACCAGAAATCAGGTAACAGAGCTCCAATAACATCTTCACACAGGTGTTTAAACACTGAATCTTTCCTCCTATTTCCTCCTATTCTTCATATATATGTATATATGCACATACATGCACACACACTCCTGCATAATACACATGTGCCTATGCGCCCTACATACACACATGCACCTGCAGCCATGCATACATACACATATCTACCTACATACACATACAAGTGTGCACACACACATAACGCATTCTTCTTCACCTGATGCCACAGACTCCATATGCCACATCCTTATCAGCCCCTTCTGAACATTCAAATAGGAATATAATTCAGATGACCTGTCTGACCATGGGGCTTACTAAGAGAACCACTGTGCCCCAGGAGGGACCTGGCTCTCTTTCAGCTTTTTATTTTTATCTGTTGTTGAGGTGACATTTACACCAGTAAGAGTAGGAGCTATAGGGCAGTTAAATGACTGAGTGCAAAAATATTCACAAAGGGCTCAGCATGGTGCCTGGTACACAATAGACCCCAAATCCTATCTCAGCTGGGGATGTGTCAGGCAGATGACCTGGGTGTAAACAGCTGTTCTGCGGCCAGACAGCCAGGCCATGATGCCCCCTTTCTGTTTTTGACTTTTAGCAGCTTGCCTACCCTCACTCAAGTCTAGAGTCCATATATACGTAGGCCACTGCAAGGAGTGAATGAACATGCTTGCTGCCTGACTCTGAGTCAACAAACAGCAAGTGCTAAACAAACAGAAAGGCAAGCAGGTTTTTGATTTGCATAGGATGGAGAAGTGCACTGTCCTGCCCCTTCCTTCTCTAAAATCCCAGGACTGCAGTTTCCTCCTTGAGGGTGAGTTCTATAATCCCACAGTGCAAAGCATTGGGTGTGGCATAGAATTGGTATACAGTTCTCTTCTGTAGAAGGGAAGTTTCTTCGAACCCTTTTAAAACCCACCTAATCGGGAAGTCTTTGCCAGGGGATTCTGAACTGACTGGGATGGATCCTTTCTAGATAGATTCTCACACTTGGTCTGCACAATATTACCTTCCAGTTATTATTAAGATTCTTTCTGAGCATTCTCAAATCATTTCATCTGGGTTCACTCTTTCCAAGTAGAACATAATGCCCTAAAGGGCAATAATCCCCATGCCAGCTGAGAGAACATTTTGACCCAGTAGAAACTCAAAGGCCTGATGCCAGAATTTCTTTCTTTCCACCCTAGACAATCCTTGAGGCAAGGCCCCTGGCGTCTTTTAAGAGATTCTGCTAAAAGTCACTGTTTTCCAGAAACTCAGTTCTATGTGTGGGGAGAGGTATAGGTAGGTCCTGATATCTCTCTCTCTCATCACACATTCTGAATACAAGTTTCTCAAAGGCCAAATGCATAGGAGGCAAAGCAAGACACTTCATGGAATGGCATGGTCTCAAAACAAAGCCAGACACTCTGGAGGTCTCACACACTCAGAGCCTACTTGGTGAAGAGGTTCAGCTCTACAGTCAGCCCTTAAATCTGGAAATATTAGAAGCAAGAGCCGCAAGAGAAGGAGAAAGAGCCATGTGTTAGGAGAGTCAACTGTGAGAAGTCCCTGCTGGCAAGGGTTAGTGTCCAAAAAAGCTCTCCACCCATTCCATCCCTTGGCCAATGTGAAACGTTGGAACCAGAAATTTGGCTCAGCCTGAGCATCTCCGAGTTCAAATTATAACCATCGTGGAAGTGGCCTACATTCGCCTGAGGCCTCTGATGTAGTTAGGTCACAGTTCAGTGACTCACTGAATCTTTTCAGGGGAAAAGTATAGGAAACTGCTAAGGGTTCAGTACCTGACAATATATGGCTCCCATGAGATGCCCTCTTATACTCTGAAATCCTCATTCTGTACTGTGCAGTTAGACTGAGCTGATTGTTTCAGGAACGTTTTCATATTTAATTTAATTCTCACCACAATTTTTATTTCCCCCGTGAGGAAAGAGCTGCTGAGAGATTAAGGAGTTTGACAAGATTACACTGCTAAAAGGAGACAGAAGCCAAACTTGGCCTCTGCCAGACCTAAATCCAAAAGGCCCCTTTGCCTCTCCCTAGCTGAGGCACATGGAACAAGCTCTGGGTACTTTCCTCTGCTTTGCAAACAGAGGTTTGATGATATTGACCTCACAGGATTGTTATGAGGATTGGATATTAAAACAGAAAACTTAACAGGCTTGGTAAAAGGTAGCTTCCCTGATTGCTCTTGTTACTATTTTGTCCTCTGATGTCCTGTCCTGTCGGTGCCAGCTTATCCCTTCATCCCCTCAGTAGGACTTTAGAGATGTCAAGAGGCAGCTCTCAGTTAATACAGTTCTGGAGAATGACAGCCTGGTTTTCCATTCCACAAGAATGTCCCAGGGCCTTTCACTTTGACACAGCCTTGATTGCTATTAAACACTTGGATACAACTGATTGGATACATTTTAATTTGTATAGGTCCCTCCATACAACTCTAGTAATCCTTAAATGACCTGTAGAAAAATAATAAAGGATAAAGGAAATATTGCCCCACAATTTGCTTGAACTGACATCAGTCCTGGGGTAAACCATACAGTCCCTCAAAATGTTACTGTTTAAATGTGCATTCGCCATGAGCTCCTGTGCTTCTTCCCAGTGTCAGATCCAGGCTCTGACATTTACACACATTTACATACTACATTTACACACTGAAAATGTAACCCAAATGGAATTCATGGGAAAGAGGTGTTAGCAGCTCTGTAAATGCAGATGCTTTCTTTCATCCTTACTCACATACCAACATGAATTGAGATCTGGTACAAATTCAAGATAGTTTCATTTAAACATGCATATGCTGGCATTTGTTTCCCTCTCTCCCCAGCAAGATATCTGACCCCACTCATGAACACCACTGAAGTTCCCCTTGGGCCACCTCTCCTTCTAGATTTATCCTACAGCTTATTCTAGTCTCTGCTGCAACCAGTTCCAAGCAAATGTGGCTCAATAGCACCTCATTCCAAACCTCCAATGCCTGCTAGGATCTTGGCACTAACACGGGTAGCACAGGGGCTTAACACCCACTGTTTTTCATCCTTTGGGGGAAAGATTGACACTGCCAACACACATTTCTTAAAGCATCTGAGGAGCTCCCAGGGAGCTGCTCTCTTCTCCAAAATTCATCTATCCTTCCCTGACTCTTTCTCCCTGCTCCTCACTGCTGCTTCCTGGCATCATTTCCCAAATCAACTACCTGCATGCATGCCTCTGTTTCTGGCTGTGTCTCAGGGAAATCATTCCCTGCAAAAATTTTAGTGATCACAATTTTAAACTCAACAAACAGGACATGAGACCTTACAAAAAAAAATGTTTCAGTGCCATTTCTATATTCAAGGAAGCAGTCTGGAAGATATGGACTGAGCATTGAAATATACAAAATTCCAGAGCATCTCAATCATTTATGTAGATAACCAGTCAGAAATTTTGAAATAAGACTATTACCCAAATGGATGTGTTACTGCTAGAGCTCTACAAGAATGGTGAAAATAAAGTTTAATTTTACTTCCCTCAAGAGAGTGAGACAAAGAGGTAAAAAGTATCAGGTCTTGTTTGGCAATAAGCCAACAACAGGCCACATCAATGCTAAGAGGTTGTCACCACACCTGAGTGGAGATGGCTGAAGTAGATTTTAAAACATACTTTCCAGAAAGTTGAGACCAAAAATCCCACACTAAACAAATATTTTAACTTAGAGAGGAGGAGATTACCCTCTAAGGTGTACCTGGAGTGTGGTGAAGGAAGAAATACTAATACCACAATACTCCAAAAATAAACAGCATAGAGCTTGAGAAATCAATATTGTACTTTACCAAATATACAAAACATCTTGGGAGCATTCCAGAAGAACAAGGGTTAGCTGCAGATTAGTATAAGCAAGCAGACAGACTGCCTCCATGGCTCAGACCACTTTGGGGAGTACACCTACACACACGACTTATTGCGCATACCAACGAAGATTAGCCAACACACTAGACAAATGTTCCAGCTTCCCAGACATTGCAGACAAATGAAGTTCAAAGCAAGACACCACAAGCTGGCCTACCTTGCAATAACTATCCCAAAAGCTACTTATAAAACATCAACATTGATTCTTCTGCACAGGTGTGGTGAGTAGGGAGACTAAAGAGAACCTTCCCACTATGTTCTAGGGCATGGAGTGCAAGTGTGTAACAACCAGGGATTAGAGGCAGGGAACCCTGGCTAAATTAGGTTCTTCAAGTCCCTGAATCTTCTGTGACCCAATTTCCAAGTCTTACAAAATTAGGTGATAATATCATAGAAAAAATCATGAGGAAGAAGAAATGAAAGAGTATAATAGAAAGTTCTTTGTAAAAATAAATAATTTCATGTCTACTAGTATGAAAGCAAGGACAGACACTCACTTTTGCTTTAAAAATCCTATGTTCACAAACATGGTTAACAAGTGGAGGGGATGGGTGACATATGTTAAGGGGATTTAGAATACACTTACCTTGATGAGCACCGAGTAACCTATAGAATTGTTGAGTCACTATATTGTAAACCTGAAATTAATATAATTATAAATTAATGTAACATTAATATAAATAGCATGCTAATTACACTGGAATTAAAATTTTTAAAACTGAAAAAAAATCCTATGTTCACAATTAATGAGTCAGCCCCATAAACTAGCCTGAAAGGAAATATTTAAACAAATTTAGACTACAAACAGTTTTTTCATGCCCTTAAGCACTACAGAAGCATCCTTGTCTTATGACTGATATGAAAATTCATCCTTGCCTCTCATTGAAAGGCGTTTTTCCTCCTGGCAGTGTCATTTGAACCCAGCTTTAGTTAGAGCACAACCTTGAAAGTAACATGTATGAATTTATAAAATTCATGCTGGCCTCCTTTTAATTTGTAAAAATGGGTCAATGTTTCCTTGAGCAAATTTAAAAACACTCTACCTTTTTTTTTTTTTTTGCAACAAAATAGATGGTTCTATAGAGTATAATGTTAAGGGAATAAGTCTCTCAGAGAGACAAGTACCATAAGATTTCACTCGTATGTAGAATTTAAAAACAAAACAAATGAACAGAGAAAAAAAGGGGTGCCTGGGTGGCTCAGTGGGTTAAGCTTCTGCCTTCAGCTCAGGTCATGATTTCAGGGGTCCTGGGATGGAGCCTCACATGGGGCTCTCTGCTCAGAGAGCCTCTCCCTCTCTGCCTGCTGCCCTGCCTACTTGTGATCTCTCTGTCAAATAAATAAATAAAATCTTTAAAAAAAATGAACAGAGGAAAAAAGAGACAAACCAAGAAACACATTCTTAACTGGAGATAACAAACTGATGGTTACCGGAGGGGAAAGGAGGGGACAGGGTGGTATAGGTGAAACAGGTGAAGGGGATTAAGAGTACAGATATCATGATGAGTACTGAGTAATGTTAGAATTGTTGAATCACTGTATTATACATCTGAAACTAACAGAACACTGTACATTCAGAATGTGGGAAACCCTATATGCATACATTTTAGTTTTTACTGATAAAAGAAAATGGAAGGAAAAAGGTGTGAAGAAGGTAAAAGAGGGACTTAATTAAAGGTTACAAGGAACTTAGATAAAGGTAAAAAGACATACTGACCAATAAAAATGTGTGAACTTTATTTGAATCCTGATTCAAATATTTAAACTGTTTTAACAAAGTATGACTCTGATTCTTGGCCGCAAAGGAGAGACTAGTTCAGAATATTTTTTCTCCTCAAAACAAAAGAAAATTTCACAAATTATCTAAAAACCTTTTTCAGACATAGGAAATCAAGCAATATGACTGTCATCTCCGAGAAAAGGAAACAAAAAGTTGAGCTTTACAATCATCCTGGATTTTTACCTGAAAGCAATTTTAGAACAACAGCAAAGGGACAGGAAAAGCCAAGAGGAGCTCCACAACCTCACTGAGTTGAGGAGAAACAGACCAGAGTTCAGGGAGGCCAAGTCAGTTGGAATTTGTGGGGCAGAGTAACAGAAAGAATTGAAGAAAAGTTTAAATAATTTGGATGAGGGCCCCTTAAGTCTTTAACTGAATATGAATCTGTGCATTCATGGTGTAAAAATCTGCATCTGGACAAAGAACTGAAAAAAAAACTACAATCATTAATAGTTCCTAGAGGTTTCATAGGACTGGAAGGTATACAGATTCTAACTAGCCAATAGAATAATATGGCAACTATATGCAGAGTTGCCAGAAGGAGCACACCTCAGTAAGAGGGCTAACTTAGCCCTAAAGTACAGACTATTCAAAAACTGCCCTAAACAGGCTTAAAAACAAGTCGGCTAAGAATTAATCAGTACCATGAAAACTAATTTTCTGCCAAAACCAATTTTGAAACTCTTTAAGACAACAAAATCCAAATGCTCAACAACATAAACCTGACAATGTCCTGCATCCAATTAAAAATTACTAGACATGCAAAAAGTCAGCAAATTATGATCCATAACAAGAAGAAAAATCAGTCAAAAACTAGATCTATAAATGATAGAGATGTTAAAAATACCAGTTCAAGTCTTTTAACAAGCTATTACAAATATGCTTAAAATTCTAAAGGAAACATGAATATAATAAAATATTTTTAAAGGATCACATGGAAATTCTAGAGAAGAAAAACACAAAAACTGTAGGGAAAATTCCAATGGACAATCCTAACAGCAGATCAGATGTTGCAAAAGAAATGGGCATTAAAAAGGGCACATATGGCGATGAGCACGGAGAATTATATGCAACTAATGAATCATTGAACACTACATCAAAAACTAATGATGTACTATACAGCGGCTAACGGAACATAATTAAAAAAAAATCAGTGAACATGAAAACATTACAACAGAAAATACCCAAGTAATAGAAAAGAAAAAAAAAAAAAAACATACACAGAGAAACTCAGGGACCTGTGTGCCAGTATCAAGCAGTCAAATATACATGTAACTAGAGTCCAAGAAGAAGATAGAGAGTAGATGACAACTATACATATATACATATGTATTTGAAGAAATTACTGGAAATTTCTCATCTGTGATGCAAACAACAAATCCAAAGATTCAAGATGCTCAAGGACGCACAAGGTAGAGAAGCACAAACTATAGTAAACTATAACATAATTAAATTGCTGGAGACCAGCTGGAAATGTTTTAAGTGGTCAGAAAAAAAAAAAAAACCTGAGAGACATATACTCATAAAATTCATATGAATGTACAGAAAGCAGATTAGCTGTTGCTTGAGGCTGCAAATGGGGAGGGCAGGAGGAACTGACTGCAAGGGGACAAAAAGGCAACTTTTCGTGGTGATAAAAATGTTCTGGATCTTCATTATGATGATAGCTGTAGGAGTTTATACATATGAAGACTGATTTAACTGTGCTCTTAAAATAAGTAAATTTTATTATATGTAAAACACATCTCAATGAAATTCATTTTAAAGCAATATGACATTTTTAAATAATCAAAAATTTGAACACCTGCTGAGTACTTAATGATATAAAAGACTTACTGTTAATTTGGTAGATATGATGGGGCAATGGGTGGCTCAGGTGGTTAAGCATCTACCTTTGGGTCAGATCATGATCTCAGAGTCCTGGGTTTGAGCCCCACTTTGGGCTCCCGCCTCAGCGGAGAGTCTGCTTCTCCCCTCCCTCTGCCCCTCCCTCCACTTGCGCTCACTCTCTATCAAATAAATAAATAAGATATCTTTAAAACATCCTGAAAAAGGGGTGCCTGGGTGGCTCAGTGGGTTAAGTCTCTGCCTTTAGCTCAGGTCATGATCCCAGGGTCCTGGGATCGAGCCCCACATCGGGCTCTCTGTTCGGCAGGGAGTCTGCTTCCTCCTCTCTCTCTGCCTACTTGTGATCTCTGCCTGTGAAATAAATAAATAAAATCTTTAAAAAGTAAAATAAAATAATAAAATAAATAAAAATTAAAAAATAAAACATACTGAAAAATTTTTATAGATATGATAATGGTATTGTGGTTATGTTTTTTAAAAGACTTCTTATCTTTAGAAGTATATAGTGAAATATTCACAGATGAAATTATATATTGTCTGAGATTTGTCTTTAAAAAAATGTAAGTGGCAGGGAAATGTGAAGATAAAACAATATTGGCCATCAATTGATATTTGTTAAATTTGGATATTGAATATATGGGATTCATTACACTATTTTATCTACTTTTTAAAAAAGGAACTATTTGAAAAAAATAAAAATAATAAAATGCTATTTTATTATTTGGAACTTTTATTTATTTTTTATTTTTATTTAATTTAATTTATTTTATTTTATTTGGAACTATTTATTATTTGGAACTTTTCATAATAAAAAGTTTCACTAGTACTTTAAACACATGAATGATGTCATGAATTACTCATTTAGAAATCATAAACTGAGCAACTATTTTGAGATACAGGGCATAAAAAATGTAAAATAATATTCTCAAAATATTCCCAATTATTGATGCACTATCAATACTTCATTTATTTAACCAAGATTAGGGAATTAAATGGAATCTTATGGAAACTTTGAAATGCATTTTTTCAACAGTCTCAAAGACATGAGTGTTCTTCATTAAGTCCAGTTGCCCATCATATCTTGTACACTCTTCTCTATTAATATAGTATCACCAGCACTAGGCTGATATCATTAAATATGATTTGGATAATATTCTAGTTCACAGATGTAGACCTTAAATGAAAAGAGAAGGGAAAGAGAAATAATCCAAACTTCCTGATAGGGAATTAAAAATGGTAAAACTATATTGGTTATGGGGCGCCTGGGTTGCTCAGTGGGTTAAAGCCTCTGCCTTTGGCTCGGTCATGATCTCAGGGTCCTGGGATGGAGCCTCGCATCGGGCTCTCAGCTTGGCAGGGAGCCTGCTTCCCTCTCTCTCTGCCTGCCTCTCTGCCTACTTGTGATCTCTCTCTCTCTCTCTCTGTCAAATAAATAAACAAATAATCTTAAAAAAAAAAAACTATATTGCTTATAATAGCTTCCTCATGAGGCACTATTAGTTCAACAGAGAATAGCTTGATTATAGTCTGGCCTGACAACAAAGCTGGTCCCATAGACTTTAAGTGAATGGTGAAGACAGTATGTAAAAAAACTAACATGTAAAAGATCTTGAAAATTAAAAATATGTACTTGAGGTACAATTCTATCTGTACATAAAAATAGTAGGAATATGGATAGATATCTCATTTCTATAACTTGGGAAGAACTTGGTAAAGTAATTATAATCATTGCACTAAGCTCAAAAGGGACAGAGTAAATGGTTATCACTACTATGCAAGAGAGACTATTTTTATTTTTGCCAGCAAATATGCTGATTAATTGTGTACATTACCAGGATGGTTTCTGAGCATTATATCCAGTGTTTAAACTGTGCACATTTCATGATGCAACCTTACATACTCTGTCAACCCTTACCAGGTGGTCAGAGTACACCAACAGACCAGTAGGAAGTCTTCGTTAAGTAACAACACAGCCTCCACCTTGAGAAGCTGAGCTAATTAGAAAGCAGCTGACAAGTTCTTGAGTATACTAGTCAGAGCTCAGAAAGATCAGAACAAGTTCTTTCCCAACTAGATTTGGAAAAAAATTCAAGGCTCATGGAATCATTTATGAAAAGAATAATGGAATCCTTGGAACAGGCTGATTCTGGTTTAGCACCACAATCTGCCAAGAACTAATAGGAAATAATGTAGAACTCAGACTTCGAGCCATGCCTAGAAAGTAATAGGTTTATACTTTTAATGAGATCTTTGCTTTATTATTATTTTTTGGACCTCCAAAACTGGGGGTCATAGAATTTATTGTCCAAAATTGGAACACTTTTAAAGAGGGAAGGCTCTATTGATAATGACATGAAGACAACAAACTGAGACTATTCTGGGTTGACATTTATGGTCAGACGATCTAAAACCACAGAATGTTGTAATAAACAATTGAGCACATCATTTTATAAGGACTCCATTTGTACTATGCAACACATACCACCAATTACACAGCTTCCATTTTCACTGGCCAAGTTCATAGTGTTCTGATGTCACATAGCCTGGTGGCATCTCTGTCTTCTGATAATGTCAGAGTACTGTTGTACCTAACATATGTGCTCCATGTTTCTGAGCCATGATGACTTTACATATGTCCTTGCCACTATCGTATATGGAAAAATAGACCAGTAACAAGAAAGGTCATTCCAAGGGCATACATGGAGTCTGAAGTTGTACATACAAGGACATCAAGACCATTCCAACTATATATAGTCATACATTTTTATGCCTCAAGTATCTTTCATACCATCTTTGAAGTCTTAAAACTGAGTGATAGTCAATGTATTTCTTTCAATGTCAGAAAATTCTTGAGCTCAGTGAACCATTAAATATTATCTTCCAAATAGGAACAATTCTATTTATTGCTATGGAGGAAGCTCCAGAATATCTTGTTATTAAAAACAGGAAGGAAAAAAAAAAGAGAGAGGCACCTGAGTGGCTCAGTGGGTTAAGCCTCTGCCTTCAGCTCAGATCATGATCCCAGGGTCCTAGGATCGAGCCTCACATTGGGCTCTCTGCTGGGCAGGGAGCCTGCTTCCCTCTCTCTCTGCCTGCCTCTCTGCCTACTTGTGATCTCTCTCTCTCTCTTTCTCTGACAAATAAATAAAATATTAAAATAAAAAAATAAAAATAAAATAAAGAAGAGGGGCATCTGGGTGGCTCAGTGGGTTAAGCCTCTGCCTTCGGCTTGGGTCATGATCTCAGGGTCCTGGGATCAAGCCCTGCATCGGGGGTCTCTGCTCAGCAGGGAGCCTGCTTCCCCCACCCCTCTTTCTCTGCCTGCCTCTGCCTACTTGTGATCTGTGTGTGTGTGTGTGTGTGTGTGTGTGTGTGTGTGTGAAATAAATAAAATCCTTAAAATAATGAAAAATAAATAAAATAAAAATAAAACATAAAGAAGAGAGAACTGACTATATAATACGTTAACACTATCTACATGGAGGAAAATCTAAATATACATGTGTTGGCTTTGATATTTTAGTTTTTTAAGATTTTATTTATTTATTTGAGAGAGAGAGTGAGAGAGAGACAGAAAGAGTGAGCACAAGAAGAGGAGAGGTTCAGAAGGAGAAGCAGACTCCCGCTGAGCAGGGAGCCTGATGGGGGACTCCAGGATCATGACCTGAGCTGAAGGCAGACACTTAACTAACTGAGCCACTCTGGCATCCCTAGCTTAGATATTTTAAATAGAAGTGTAATAGGGTTTCAGTTGTCTCATCAAAATTTATATGTTGAATTCCTAACCCAGAGTACCTCAGAATGTGAATGTAGTTATAGATAACATCTTTTAAAAGGTGATTAAATTGGGGAGACTGAGTGGCTCACTCAGTGAAGTGTCTGGCTCTTCATTTCAGCTCAGGTCATGATCTCAATCTCTGGGTCCTAGGATCAAGCCCCACACCAGGCTCCCTGGGAGCCTGCTTCACCATCTCTCTCTGCCTGCCACTCCCTGTGCTTGTACTCTGTCTCTCTCTGTCAAAGAAATAAAATCTTAAAAAAAAAAGAAGAAGAAGAAGAAGAAGAAGAAAAAGAAAATTAGATTTCCCTGACTATACCTCCCATTATAGTTTTGACTTTGAAACCAGGTAAAAATTATATACTTATGAAACAAACTAAAAACAATGAAGGAAATAAAAGGCAAGATGCATCAAATAATGCTAACCAAATACCAGTTTGAAGAGTACACTTACAATTACCTGTAGCTATTGTAAAACTTGGTAATTTGTGTAGCTAGTGAATTATATCCCAGTAAAGGCAAAAAAAAAAAAAAAAAAGGGCAAGTAAAACTCAAACTGTTTTCAGTTATCACATTGTTAGCAAATATTGGAATTGATATTTTGATACAAGAACAGAGATGCACACCCATATACAAAACAAATAGGGAGCCATATTGATGTGATATTCAACACAAGTGAAAAGAGATACAGATAGCAAATGAAAAACTTCAGTAAAAACCTTATCATCCTATAGTGAACTGGAAATACTATGTGATCTCTTTAAGAATTATTTTTCTTTTTAGCACTGTCCACTGTAAAATCCTAGAAGCAATGACCGACAGACATCTCTAGAACTTAGATATTGGTCTCAATACTATTTCTACCAACAAAGAACTATTTGAATAAATAAATAATCCCATATATGAGGCAGGATATGTAAAGTGAGGAATATCTTGTCATATTAGAAATTTAGAAGACTATAAATGGACTTAAACACACCATACATGATTAAAAAGCTGTATACTTTTGTATACTTTATAGGGAGTACGCGCGTGTGTGTATCCTTTGCAGGATTCTAGGAGAACCATCAAATTATTTGAAAACAGGTAAGTAAACATAATTAAGTATTTAGCCTACTGCTGCACAAAATGTATTTCCAAGTAACAAATAGTTATTGAGGCAAATCTTTTCTTTACATAAGTATTCCAACTTATAAAGAAAGAAGGGATGAATAATAATGCCACTATCTTGCAACCTCTGGTGGCAATAAACAGTTGTCATTAATGGCTGCAAAGACCATGTGGCAATACACTAGTGGGAACTTTAGATGAATTAAGCTTAGACTCAAAATCACAGATATCTTAATTTGCAAAAAGAGCAACAACCAGTCATTATAAGCCTCCATAAAAAAAATCCACATCATCAGCATTCTTGAAAAATCAAAATAAAAGCTGAATATGCTCAAGCCTTTCGAATTGTCAATTCATCAAAAATTTAGGGGACAGAAGAGCATGTTAACTAATCAACATACAACTAACAACTAACATAATCAAAAACTCCAAACTGTAGGAAAAATCTACAAGACAAACAATCTGACCTATTTAACAATTCAACTTCAATGATAAATTAAAAACAGGGAAGGAAGCTCTATAAATTCAAGAGAATTAGAAGACTTATCAACTAAACATAATGGGAGCATCTTTAGATTCTAGATCAATCAAACTAATTGTTCATTAAAAATGACACTATTGAGGAAATTTTTTTAATATTTTTATTGAAGTACAACTAACATGCAGTGTTATATTAGTTTCGGGTGCACAATATAGTGATTCAACAATTCCATACATTACTCAATGCTCCTCATGATAAGTGCACTCTTAATCCCCTTCACCTATGTCATCCATCCCCCACCCACCTCCCCTCTGGTAACCAACAGTTTGTTCTCTGTATTTGGAGTCTGTTTTTTTGTTCTTTTTCTCCTTGTTTATTCATTTGTTTTGTTTCTTAAATTCCACGTATGAGTGAAAGCATATGGTATTTTTCTTTCTCTGACCAATAGTTCACTTAGCATCATAGCATCCAGGTCTATCCATGTTGTTGCAAATGGCAAAATCACAACTATTTTTATGGCTGAGTAATATTCCATTCATTCTTCTTCATTCATTCATCTATGGATGGACTATGGATGGACATTGGGTTGCCTCCATATCTTCGCTATAGATAATTTTGCAATAAACATAGGGCACATACATGTTTTCAAATTAATGTTTTCATTTTCTTTGGGTGGCCATCCCAGTGGAATTACTAAATCACATGGTAGTTTATTTTTAGTTTTTTGAGGAATATCCATACTGGTTTCCACAGTGGCTGCACTAATTTGAATTCTCATCAAGAGTGAACAAGAGTTCCTTTTACTCCATGTCCTTGCCATCACTTATGATTTCTTGTATTTTTTTTTTATTCTAGCCATTTTGACAGGTATAAGGTGCTATCTCATTGTGGTTTGGATTTGCTTTTCTCTGATGATTAGTGATATTGTGCATGTTTTCATGTGTTCATTGTCCATTTGTATGTCTTCTTCAGAAAAATGTCTATTCAGATATTTTGTCCACTTTTAAAATAAGATTATTTGGGGTTTTTTTATGTTAAGTTGCCTAAGTCCTTTACATATTTTGCATATTAACCCCTTATTGGATATATAATTTGCAAATATCTTTTCTGAGACTACTAAGGAAATTTAATACTGAGTAAATATTTGATAATATTATGAAAATATTGGCAATAATTTGAGGTGTGGTAATGATACTGTGGTTATATTTTTATTTTTTAAAAAAAGGAGTCCATATCTCTTAGAGATATTAAAGTAATTAAAGAAGAAGTAATATGGTATCCTGGACTTGATCCAGAAAAACCTAGTGAAGGGTAGGAAGTGAAGACAATGAAGATACAAATAAAATAAAAGTGGCTATAAATTAGTAAATATTGATTGGGATAATAGTTACATGAGACTTCATTATACTTTCATCTTTACTTTTATATATGCTTGAAATCTTCCATGATAAAACGTTGGTAGATAATAGAGAGGCTGTTAATCAGACAGATATTCTCTTCACAGCTCAATCACATTCTTTCCCGTGTGATTTGCTAATATGGGTTTTACCCTCTCTGAACAACACAATTGTCCTCAATGTTCTGGAAGAAAAACAGGGGATTTGACTTTTCTCTTTTTTTCTGGAACATTGACTAAGGCATTAGTTGCACTCCTGGCCTTGATAGTCCAAGGAAGTTTCCCATCCACCCAAGGACTGCTTTTCGCTTTTCCAGCTTCCACCTGGAAACTTTGCTTAGTAGATAATGGCCAAGGAATTTGGCCAACTGGGCCTACAAAGGCAGTCTATCTTTGCAGATGATCTCCCCAAGGATGAGGAGAATAAGACAAAGAATGTAATCTAGGGAGTTGAGCTGTTAAAATTTGGACAAGAGTTATTTTTCTAGATTTAAAAAAGAAAAAAAAGTGAGGACCAGTAACTTGTCTGGTAGAACAGGGACACAAACCCCAGATCACCCATCTCCAAATTCCAAACCTATTCAAAGAGTGACAACACCCTCTCTCGAGTTAAATGGAGAACTTCACTCCACCTCTATCCCACATGCACAAACCTAGACTGTGGGTCCAGAATCTGGGGACTGCTAGCCAAGGCAAGAATGATACAAGACTCCTCCCTAGCCTGATGGGAAGAGCTGAGTAGGACCCTTCGAAGACCCATTTTGCTTTGTTTGGTTGTACAACCTCATTTTTAGATCTGAGGATACTAACTGGATCTCATTTGCCACCTGTCACCTTCTCACCAGGACCTGTATGATAGTGTGACAATGGGGCAGTACCCAGAGGTATAAGAGTCAGAGGCATCCTATTCAGAATCCCCTTTGGAAAGACAGTCTTCTCTCAACAAACCTGGGGTGAGGGTCTGATTTTTAATTTGTTATGAAAAATGGCAGCCTCAAATTTAAAAAGAGAGAACAGATAATTCATTGTAAAATAAAGTTCAGGTTTTCTTTTTTCAGCTTTGAAAACTTAAAATTTGAAGAACTTCAGGTATTAGGGAAACTGGACTAGAACTAAACAAGGATTCCTCAGACTTGGTCAGCTCTGAAGGGACAGACTCCATGGCCACAGTATCAATGCTGTCATCTTACTGTTACAAATGATCCCAAGGGTTTTCTTTCATTCTCTGATAATATTTCATGCATTGTGCAGAATTTTGTCTCTGAATGGCAGAGACAGCTTTTCCAGTGATCTCTAACCCCTATCATACTGTGGCTGATCTCCTTCATAACTTCACATCTTCTCTCTTTCCCCTTTACCTTTCCTCAATTTGCCTTTACCTACTTTCTCTCTTCTCCACCATTACTAGATCTGCCTGCCATTCCCCACTCCCCAGGACCCACTAACTGGAGGTTACACTCAAGTAGCCCAATAACACCTCAGGTTAATGGAAGCCCAAGGGGTTTCTTGCTGGTTGTGAACCTTGGACTCTCAGAAAAAAAACTTCAAGGATAGTCCTTAGGTATGTACCTGTTCAGTAATGCCTAGCAAAATACTGGACTTCTTTGATTAAACCATGTCTAGGTGCTGGGCCAGAGTACCAAATGCATAGTGCCATAACACAGGTGGCAAACAGACACATAAGCCCATGTCCATTACAAAAATACATAAAATTACATGTTTTTATCCTTTCCTACACGTCCACCCTGAATCTCTGCAGGATTCTTCCCAAGTTTTCAGAATCTACCAAACAATCAGCCAAACAATGGAGGTATGGGTTATAACAGGGCACAAAATATTGTTTCCTATATGTTTTCACTAGGAGAAAGGAAGAGTCACGGAACTTTCACTGCCACCTGACTTCTAAAACTAAGAGTCAGGACCCTCTCTGTTCCTCAAGAGAGAATTCACATAGGTCCAGTGCCACACATTTTCCCTTGGGACTCTGAACCTTAGCCTGTCCTCTGTGCCTGGAGCTCTTAGGTTCTTAAGGGCATTATAATGTAGACTCATCCACAGGTCCAGGTTCCCACAGGAAAGTACTTTTAAGTTCACCTTTTCTTTATACCTGGAGGCGGACAGCAGCTACCAGAGGAGGTTAGCAAGAAACTCAAAACTGTTTCCAGGTTACCCACAGGGAATGTTATCAAGGTGATCCCATGTTCCCACTGTGCAAAGTCTGTATGCTCTTTCATTTTTTTTTTTTAAGATTTTACTTATTTATTTGACAGAGAGAGAGACACAGCAGGACAGGGAACACAAGCAGGGGGAGTGGGAGAGGGAGACGCAGGCTTCCAGCCCATCAGGGACCCCAGTGCAGGGCTTGATCCCAGAGTCCTGGGATCAGGACCTGAGCCCAAGGCAGACAGTCAACGACTGAGGCACCCAGGCACACCAGGTATGTTCTTTCAATTCAGGGACAAGTATTGGTATTTCCACTCAGAGTCAACTTCCAGTCTCCCAAATTACTTTAAGCATTTTAGGAATTAAATTATTTCCCACCCACATTAGAATTTAGAACTGGGGTTTGAAGCACTATCAAATCATTAAATGTGCAGATAGCTTCCAGTTAATTTAATTCTTGGTGTCTACAGATACATGCATTATCTTCCTTTGCCTAAAACCATTTCAGGTAGGCCACAAGATCATAGAAATGTGAACTCATCTTTGGCCATAGCTTATTCACTTCTCTCCATGGAAAGAAAAAGGCAAGGGGGAAAAAAAACACACAAGTTAATAGGTCTTTCATAACTGCAAGTGTTTAGTCAGGCTCTACCCACTGGTATTTAATCCCTCAGTGGATTAAGAATTAGGGAGCAGAAATCTCTAACCATTTCTGAAGAACTTATGAACTAACAAAACATTGAACGTGAATTTTTTTTACAGTGCCTGGGCTTGAGGATGTTGTGGATAGAGATGCACAGAATGGATCATTTCTCCATCCATTCTTGTCTTTCTTAAATCTGGACAAAGTGAGTGATTTCCCTGGCTGTAAACAGCAGTTAAAGATAACATACCAAAATCAACCACAAAGGGAAACAGCAGTTTTATTTCTGATCTTAATTAAAGACAAATGCAGCCTGTCCTCAGCAAATGGCACAACGTGACATTCTGGAAGCAAAGACTTGGCACACTGCAGTGAGGGGAAAAGACAAAACTCCTGCCCTAGTGGGGCTCCCACTCTAGTTCTTGAGGATCTTTTTACCTCCTTAAGTTAGCCCACCTCCTGCTATTCTTACCAGGGCCTTCTTTCCAAGGTCCATCACCAATGGTCACTCTGAAAATAGAAAAGATTTTCTTGCTGAGAATTCTCCCACCTCCATCTTTCCCTTCCAACCTTTTTAGGCTCCAAACCTGCAGACAGTCACCCACCAGCATCCCAGCACTGAGGCTAGGGAAAGACCCATCCCAAAGGAGAGACTGGCAGGTCCCTTTCCCACCTGAGATGGGGTAAAGAAAGGGTCTGCTCCTTCTGAGGATGAGCAAGAGGGAAGGCACTGGGTAAAAAATAGATAAATGAGCACTGATGGGGGCAGTCTGCCTTCCCCAGGAGCAGCCAACACTCCTTTGATCAAAGCCCCATCTCCAGGTTGCCTGCCCAGGAGATCCACAACCCCCTCCCTGTTTTCACCAAAGCAGATGTGCACATTCTGGAACTAGCAGGCTAAGACAAAGAGTGCCACTGCCACTATAGTCCGGGGGGTTGCATGCTCACATACCACCTTGCCTTGCAAACTCCCTAGGGGCGAAAATGTACTTCCTGTACATTTAATCCAAGAAAAAAATGAGTGCCAGCAAACTATCCGTGCAAGAGATGAGAGAAAATTTAGGAGTCCATTTGGATGGCCCTCTTTTTACAGGCAAAGAAGATCCAAACTTCGGCCTCACCTGGCCGTGTATGTACGCGGCAGCAGGGCACAGTATGTTGCCCAATTTTCTTCTATGCTCTCTGAACAATATCCCTATCAACAGTCCATTAGTCCATAAACTTCCCAGACTAACATGAGAGCCTCCTTGCCTCCTGCACCTGGGCTGGGGGATCTGGGGAGGGAGGAGGAGGGAAGATAGGGGAATGCAGAGCACCAGGGTGGAGAAAGTCATGGAGGTCCAGGGAGGACAGCCCGTAGAAGTGAGTGTTGAGGTGAGTGTTGCTGCTAATCTAGAGGTGTCTGGGCTGCATCAGGGTCACGAGTTTGGTATTAGCTGTATGACTCCAATCCTGCAGTACAGCACACCTATGCTGTATCTAAGATGGAACTGGGTGATGGCTGGGCACCTTGGCACTGGAGTGTCTCAAGGGCCTCCCTTAGACTCTGCAGCCAAACTGGACACCCACCTCAACCAACTTGCCCAGGCTTATCTCACTCAAAAAATAAGCCTTCTTCCTTTTGCCCTGCCCACCTCCAGAGTTCAAATGAGGATGACATTCATTGTGCCTGTCTTTTGTCACTAGACAAATCGCTGCCTCTTTACCTGGCTGCTATCTTGCCTTAGCCCACTCCCCCATTCCAGGTCCAAGGGACCATAAACTCCCAGGGCTAGAGTGAGCAGATTCCTTAAAGAGAGGCTCATCTCTGGAAAAGAATCCATTCCCCACCCCACTCCCAAGTCAAACACGCAATAAATGTCAGTCTAATCTCCAAATAATCATTTCTCCAAACACAAAGCTAACAGAACCGCCGATGGGTCTGTCATTTTGCCCGCCCCACTCTAAAAGCCTTCAAAACTGCCTGAATAAAGATAAGAAAGGATTGTGTACGTTTTCTACACAAATGGTGGAAAGTAATAAAATAAACATCAAAGGTGAGCTTCCATGTACTCGCAGCTCCGTCGCTATGTCCAACAAAGGCAGGAAAAAGGAGGAAACCTCAGCGTGGAAGGGCAGCGGGTTAGAAGTGCACCCTTCCGGGGGGGTCCAGGGCGCCCCATCCCTGGGGTATTGACACGTAGTAGGCCCAACCGTCCTGCAGCAGAAAAAAGTCCCCCTTTCTCGACAGTCCAAAACCACAGCAAAAACCCTCACGGGGAAATTGGGAAGAAATGGTCGTAAACATATCGTGCTCTCACCACCCCCCTCCCAGTCCCGGGAAACACACCCTCCCTTTCATTCCCGTTGATTAGTCGGAACCGAGAAGAGCACGTCCCCCGCTTCGCCCGTGTCTGCAGGGTTCTGCAGGGGTACACACGCAGGCAGAGCCTGGCTCCCTGAGCCATACACAGCAACCCCAGGGAAAGAGGGGAACAATGCTGCTCTAACCCAAGAGCCACCAGCCGGGTAAAGAAAAGGTAAAGGAAAACGAAAGAAAAGTGAAAGTCAGAGGCCAAATAATCGAGCAAGAGTCAAGGTCCTGAAAGGGAGGGTGGGGAGAAAAAAAAAAGAAAGAAAATATCACAATTTCAAGTCCAGTATGAAAGAAAAGAAAGAAAGAAAGGAAAAGAAAAACAGAGAAGAAAAGAAGAAAGATAGGACGGAGGGAGAAAGAAAAGAGAAAAAAAAGACCGCCAAAGAAAATCATAGAAAGGTGCACAGCATATGGCTCCCATAGGCGGTCCCTGCAAAGTGTCTTGCGCGGTCCTTGCTGTTAGCTGTCAGTAACTACAGGGGTTTGCTTTCGGAAGAAGCAGTTTTCACTACACCGCTTGCTCTTTGGGAGAATCGTAGGCCTGAGCAAAGTCCCTGCCACCCTGCACCCAGTCCTTCCAGGTGCCCCCACCCCCGGCCCGAGGATAGCCCCCCGCCACTGCCCAAATCGTCTCCTGGAGCTGCAAGACGCAGGGACCCCTCCCAGGCGGTCGGGCGCTCACACCTGAGGGAGGAGCCGGGCGGGAGGGGCCCGGCACGCAGGCAAACTCTCAGACACGCGCACACCCCCAGCCGCGCGCAGGCTTCCCATTGGCAGGAGGCGGAGGGCGGGGCCGGGCCGACCCAAAACAAACAACCTGCGCCTTGACTTTGCTGCGGCGCTGCCGCATGGCCTCGGCCTGGTGTGCGCCCTCCCGGGAGCCTCGGCCACCTAGGCCACCTCGTTCCCCCACCCCTCGGCCCTCGGCGCCCAGGCCCCGCCCCCTCGGAGCGGCCGCAGGGTTATATTGGGCCGGGGCGAAGGTGGAAACGAGATGTAACAGCGGACGGCCAGCGCGGAGATGCAGCTTCGGAGAGCCGGGGCGGAAAGGCGGCTACGGGCGCCACGGCCTCCGGGACTCGGCTCCGCGGGCGCTCAAGGCTGAGGGCTCCAGACCCTACCCCAAGGGTGGCACGAACACCGGTTGGCACCATCTCCGTGCCCCCAAAGATTCCTGCCCCGGACCTGGGACCTCCAGTGAAGAACACCTTCTGGTCTCTTGAATGGATAGCAGATGCTCACGCTTCTTCCTTCCAGCAAGAAGTCCCAAACCCGGCACACTTGGGCATCAGAGGGTGGAACCGCGCCCCTGTACGCATTCACCCCGAAGTCTCTCATCCTTGAACTGATGACAGTACCCACCCAACTCCTTCCTCTCCGCCCCTCTTAGTTCACCCAATAAGCACAACTCCTCCAAAAAAAATTTCAGCGGAAGAAGCCTCTTCAACGGAAAAGTGACTGTCTCTCGCAAGAAGAGGGAGAGCTCCCAGGAAAGAAAGGCGAAGACCCCTGGCCTCGAGATCTCCATTCCAGCCCCCCGCACCAGCTTCCCAAGGCCACGCGAAGGAAAGGGTACGGCCCAGGGCAGGGACAGGGTGCGCGGGCATGAAGTTGGAGGTGTTTGACCCCCGCGCGGCCCACGGGGACAAGCCGGTTAGTGATCTGGAGGGTGCAGGCGGGAGCAACGCGCCATCTCCGCTGTCGGCAGCTGGCGACGACTCCTTGGGCTCGGACGGGGACTGTGCGGCCAACAGCCCCGCGGCGGGCAACGGCGCCGCGGAGCTGGCGGGCGGTGGCGAGCCAAGCCCAGGCGGGGGACCGGGCGAGGAGGAGGAGGGCCCAGCGGTGGCTGCGGCGGCGGGGCACGCGGAGGCCTGCGCGGTGGGGCCGGGTGCGGGGAGCGCGGTGGGCGGCGAGGGCGCGCGCAACAAGCCCTACACTCGGCGGCCCAAGCCCCCGTACTCATACATCGCGCTCATCGCCATGGCTATCCGCGACTCGGCGGGCGGGCGCCTGACGCTGGCCGAGATCAACGAGTACCTCATGGGCAAGTTCCCCTTCTTCCGCGGCAGCTACACGGGCTGGCGCAACTCGGTGCGCCACAACCTCTCGCTCAACGACTGCTTCGTCAAGGTGCTGCGCGACCCCTCGCGGCCCTGGGGCAAGGACAACTACTGGATGCTCAACCCGAACAGCGAGTACACCTTCGCCGACGGGGTCTTCCGCCGCCGCCGCAAGCGCCTCAGTCACCGGGCGGCGGCCCCCGCACCTGGGCTTCGGCCCGAGGAGGCCGCTGCCCACCCCCCTGCCGCACCCCCGCCGCCCGCACCCGCCGCCCCGGCTTCTCCCCGCGCGCGCTCGCCTGCCCGCCAAGAGGGGCGCTCCAGCCCGGCGGGCAAGTTCTCCAGTTCCTTCGCCATAGACAGCATCCTCAGCAAACCCTTCCGCAGCCGCCGCGACGGGGAAGCGGTCCCCGGGGCGCGCGTGCCGTGGGGCGCCTCGCCCTGCCCGCCGCTGCCCACATATCCCGCATTACTCCCCGGCGCCTCTGGAGGGGCTCTGCTGCCGCTGTGCGCGTATGGGACGTCCGAGCCGGCGTTGCTGGCCGCGCGCGGAACCGACGCGCAGCCCGCGGTGCCACCCGCCGCACCTCACCTCCTGCTCGCGCCCCTCTCCTCCTCCGCCCCAGCCAAGCCGTTTCGAGGCCCGGTGGCCGGCGGCGGCGCGCACCTGTACTGCCCCCTGCGGCTGCCCGCGGCCCTGCAGGCGTCCTCGGTCTGTGGCCCCGGCACGCACCTGCCTTACCCAGTGGAGACGCTTCTGGCCTGAACAGAGCCGCGGAGCCCCCCAAAGGTGGGCGCCTTTGGGGAGGCAGGAAACGCAGGCCGGGGCTTTGTATTTTTCTAGACAGACAAAAAAAAAGAGAGAGAGAGACGTTAATAGAAAAGTCTCCATCAAACGTGCCTTAAAGCTAAAGCATTTTTGACATAAGTGTTCAAATTTAATTCAGATTATTTTTCATCTTTTGTGACTTTACAGAAGACCAAACCAGTTCGCCATAATTGTTTTAGGTTCTTGACCAAGCCTGTCCTTCCCTCACTTCACAAAGACTTTTCCTATCTTCTTACTCCCCCTTATTCCTATTTTTGTCGCACCTTCTATTGATTTGTCCCTTTAAAAAAAAAATCAGGGAACCATTCCATAGGATAAATGATATGACTACTATATGGGGTTTAATGGCCCCTGCTCCATGTAAGTATGTGGCATTTATAGGCATGACTGAGTGTGAGAGAGGTGTCAGAGAATCTGCAGTCATTTCTCTGCTATTGACCAATGCTTCACTGTGCCAAAAGATTTAAAAAAAAAAAAAAAGTTGGGTTTTGTAATTAAATTATTTATATATTTTTGAGACCTGAATTGAAAATGTTGCAGGCAACGGGCTACAGCTTTATTAGTGGTTCGGTGATCTCTACCTGTGGTCTCCTTGGGCCAAGCAATTTCTTTAAAGGGAATGTTAGCATTATGTATGTGGGGTGCCAGGACCACTGCCACCTGAAAGCAAGTGTGATTTTTTATTTTTAATATTATTTTATTTGTGTCTGTACATATTCATGTATAAATTTTATGAAACCCAGGCATAGTGCTTATTTTTAATAAAATTCACAACTGACTTTAACACTTTGTGATGGTGGGTTGCAGATGCAGAATTTTTTACATTCCTTCCACCCTGCCCTTGCCAAGAAAATGGGTTTAGGTTGGACTCTCAAAAAACTTCCAATGGAGTCAAACAATTTCTTGAATAATTCAATAAAGGTAAAGTCAGAGTGCAGGTTACCTCACCTAAACAATTACCCTACAAATCTCCAGGATGGGACTTCTGTCAACATGATTTCTTAAACTTCAAACCAATGACCTCTATGAAAACTCACTTAAGAGTTACCAGAACAAATGATAAGGTGTGTGCCCCTTTCCTTCAAGAATGCTTTAGCAGACAAATTGAGCTATTAGCAAGCTTTTATAGTCAAGCAGGCATTTTTAAATAAGTTGGATCTGACTTGGAGCTCAAAAAGCTGGAAACAATCTTGGCATAAGACTATCTTAATACACCAAAGATTTCTTTAGGGCAGTTTTAAAAGCAACTTAAAAGCCAATGATTTTTGTCAAAATGAAACGTTTTTAGGAATGCAAATTTAATCTGTTTATGAACGAATCAGTAGTTGTTGGTTTTTGTTTGTTTTTTTTTTTTTCCACTCGTATGAGGATAGCATTTTTAGAGGTGGGGATGCCAGGCCTATTTCAGTTGTGATCTGAAGAGAAAACATCACCTCAGATGGGGCAAAGACAGTATCTCACAGTAAAAAGGGAAGGTTTTGATCAGAGCAAGTATGAACAGTGTGGACACCTGTTGTTCCGTAAATTCAGAGGCAGTGGGGCTCTAACAATTTATGGATTGCAATATTCTAAAGACTAATGCAAAGAACAAGAGATTCAGAATCTAGAAATTTAGGCCCTATTCTTGTTCTTGAAGTTCTTCTGCAGATCTAATCTAATTTTAGACAAGAGAATGATTTAGGGTTTACATATTGTGAGGTGGGGAAAAGAAAGTGGGATTTATTTCAGGATGCTGTCTTTGGACAGAAATGGGGGGGACCCCATCTGCAAGTCTAGTAACAAGTCTTGACAAATTTTGGTGGTATCTACTTAGTAATCATGAAGAGTGTTAATAATAGGGTTGAATTATGGCAAAAGGTAGACACTGAAGTGGAGATTTGCACCCACAAGGCCAATAATTAGACCGAAAAATAAAACTGAAATGAACTGGGAGTAAAGGGTGGGGAAAGTTCACTGGCCTAAAAATATCAGGACTCATATACTCAATCCTTTGCTTTTTCTCTTGAAAACACACTCAGATTAAAGGCAAGCAAGGAGTCAGACACTTGAGGTGCTTCTGAACTCCAGCAGACCATTTCTCTCCAACTGTGTACCTTGCCTCCAGAGGCAAGGTGCTGTATATTTTTAAATCAGTTTTGGAAAGCCACAATTTTCATTTCTACACTAATACACGACGTCAAGTTTGCAAATGGAGATTTTAAATCGCAGTTTATTTATGGTAAAGAACACAGGGCAATGTAAAAGAGGCAAAGGGAAAGGTAATTTAAAAAAAAAGAAAGAAAGAAAGAAAGAAAGAAAGAAAGAAAGAAAGAAAGAAAGAAAGAAAGAAAGAAAGAAAGAAAGAAAAAGAAAGAAAGAAAGAAATCACAGCTATTCTCTCGGGGAAAAAAAATCCCTCCTTCCTAATGAAGGCTCCGGAGTCCCGCGACCGGGGCCCTCCCCGGCTTCTGGTGCCCAGGTACCCTAAGGTTTTCTAGAGAATGGTCAGAGGCCCCTGAACTTTGTGTGCCTGTACGACCTCCCATGACCACCGCCAACCTCCTACTCCCACGACCAAGCCAGTGGGGGAAGGGGGCAGGATGTGGAGAGATGGAGGGACCTGTGGCTGCCTCTCCTTCCCACTTCTCAGCCTCTCCCAGGTGGGCCGGAGGAGGGCCCAAGGAAAGGGAACCGCACAAGCTGTGGTTTTCGAAATGAAAGTGGAAAGTTGCGAGGACGCTTTTAGTTCAAGCTATACCCCAGTTCCACCAGAACCGCATCTCGCGGAGGAGACCCCGGCCCTCAGCGACTAAGTTCAATCAGTGCTTGCGCTAAGTCCACCCTCTCCCATGGCCCGCCCTTCCCCCACCCCCACCCCCGCTCGACCCTTGCCTGCCGCGGGGCCGGCCCACCTGTGCAAACACCCAGCAGCCTAGCGCGCAGACCCTGGGGTGGGGGTGGGAGTCTGTTTGGTTTGGGAAACGCCCTTTGATACCTGTCAGGCCTGCGAGGAGCCAGAGATGTGGGCCGAGGGCTCCATGGGTCAGTTTTCAAAGATCCCCTCTTCTGCCCCTGCGTTGGCACTTTTGCGGTGCCTTTTCTACTCACCCCTCCACGACTCAGAAGAACCCCTTCCAGACCAACGTGGACAAACGCGGAGAGAGAACTGCAAAGCCCAGTCCAGCGGGGCCTCCTCCTACAAGTGCGGGACCTACCCCCATCTGCCTTCCCCACAGCCACGGATCAAGTCCTCCGTTTTGAGGAGCTGAAAAATTCTCTGCGAAGCGATACGCAACATCCTGATAAATCTAAAACCTGCTTTCTACTGTAGAAGAGGACTCTCCTGAATACAGGAGGCATGGGGCCTGGGTGGCGGGGGTGCCGTGGTCCTGTGCCCGGAGGCCCACATTCCACCCATCTCTTTGCCTGTGTGTGTGCCTGGGCAGTGAAAACTTCAGTCATCAAGGGTGATGGCTCACTCCAAGTCCCTTAGCTTACGAATTAAGCCGCCTAACTAAAGTTCCTTGTAGAATTGTTAAGTCAGCTTCTTGATCCCATAGGAATTCTCAAAAAGAAATGAAAAGAGAAAAAAGGAAAAAGGAAAAAAGAAGTCAGAGAAAGCCTCACCCTCAGCTAATGGGTACCCTCTCCATGAGCAACTTGCTGAGCTGGAAGCATCCTTAAGGAGAATTACCTATGCCCACTCTGGTTCCATTGTGGCCCAGTTTCACAAACTGGGCCTTTATCTGCCCCAGGGGATGTGTGATCACATACAAGATACTAAGTTAAATTCATAGACTCCCTTAGGTAGACCCCTAATTTTATAGATGTGAAAACAGGCTCAGAGTAGCTTAAGCATGCTTTCTGGCAGACCCTGGTGGAAACCAAGATCCAACTCCCAGTTCAGAATTCTTTCCACTGTAACACAATTATCTGGATAATTCAGACCAAAACATACTTTGGCCTGAACCGAGTTGAACTATTCAGATAATTGTCTCAAGCCACTTTTATTACAATGGTAGACAGATTTCTCAAACTGGTAGACAGTTTCTTTTATTACTAAGACCTTGCCACCCACCACTACCACCATCATAATTTGTCCTTTCCTGGAAGAATATGTCCACACCTCACCTGAGAGACCTGGATGGGAAGTGTGTTAGACCCGATAGCTTTAATGTATAGATAGATTAGATAGATGGCTACCACAGTGGAATTTGGCAACTGCTTTCTCTCACTTCTGCAGAGTGCCAAGTGCTTGCCCCTACTGAAGATAGCAAGCACAATTCTGTGTTGAGAAAGAAGGATCTCTAGAGAATGCAGTACCTGCTCTCTGGTGACGAGCACTAACAGATGGGCCCTCCATTATGCACACCTCTCCTACTTTTCCATACCAGGAAAAGTAACAAAATAACAAAAATGGCCTCTTTCCTACATGAGAAAGAAACTAGAACCTCTTAAAATTATCTTCCTTCCATTTTTAGTTTTAAAAGATGCCAACTCAATCCAACACATAACTGACAACTTTCTGAGGTATTAAGGGACTTTGTTGGTGATCAAGCATACAAGGATATTGTTCCTCTATTTTACTATTTTTTTTAACTCTTTAGATCAAGATAAGCTGAGCTTTGCCTTGGTTCCAGAAATTAGACCCTAAGTATCCTTCAGTAAATATTTCCTGCTTTCAAATACCACAGTATTTCTCTCTTAAATAGCAAACTTTATGGTTCTCTAATGAAACCATTAAACTTTTGTTATGCTTTAACAACATAATTTGTTAATTCTTAATGTTGTCAACAAATGGCCCTAATAAGTATCTTCTAAGAAGATCATGATCAAAAACATAAAAATGTAGCTCTCCCCAGATCTGAGGTCCTCTTTCAAATTGGCAAAGATTCCAGTGTCATGAAATGCTGGTTGTTGTGCAATAGTTTCTGCACTGTATCTGTTTGGCATTATTAAGATGGATGGGTGATTAGAAGCAAATGTTGTTCCTGTCATTTGCCAACTTACACACAGACTGGAAGAGAGGACTGTATTGACCTTCATTTTTGGTGAACTACAGCCAAACATAAACATTAACATAATACCACATTTCCCTTACCACTCCTGGACCCTCTTTGCAGCTCTTTTCAGGAAAAGTTCAACTTAGAAGATTTGCCATAACTGAGCTTTTTTATCACATCTGTTTGAAGCCCAAAATAATATACATATTCAACATCCTTGACATGTATTTGTTGTTTCTGACCACCAATTTCTAACCATTAAGGGAAAAGGTAGAAAAGTTTCCCAACCTTTGGCTGGCTGTGCTCACTGTAGTTATATGTCTGGTAATGCTCAAAATCACAAAAGTGGTCAATTCAAAAAAGAACTCAGAATGCAATCTCAAAGAAGACCTGAGTCTAAATTCTGGCTCTGTCTCTCACAGCTGTGTGACCTTGGGAAAATGGGTCATCCCTCTAAGACTCGGTAGGACAAGGGGATTGAGCTAGAATATACCATGGTTCCCAGCCATGAAAACTTGTATAGAATGTCAGAGATGTCAGTGCAAATGGATGCCTTTTCTTCCCCTTAAACTCTTCCCTTCAACTCGGGATCAAATATATATTTCAGAGACAAGTTTCATATTAACAATATTCAACATAATTGAAATACTATAGACATTGCAAAACATATTGGAGACCATCAGGGTACAGAGCACATATACAACTTGTCATTCTAATGGATCATAACATGTATTTCCGATAACATTTTTCCCCCACTGCATTCTCAACAACATAATTTTTGCACAAAATCCCAGATTTGAGAATTAGGTATAAAACACCAGCATACTTATTTCAGTCGGGAAAGCAAGGCTGAGAGAGTTTGAGCTATTCTCAAGAGGTTTCATTATAAGCTAAGCATCTAGGGCTGTTTTCCTGGCTTTGATGGCCCCCAGGCCAGTGCTCAAATCCTGGGATGAGAGGATCAGATCAGCCCTTCATTTGTTTAGTTAAGAACAAAGTCCAAAGATGCCAAAGGCGATTCTCCGGGCAGCAAAGTCAATGCAACCTAAAAATTCAATTAATACAAAAACGTACCTGTGTTTAAGTGTGTACAAATAGAACATGGAAATAATAACGTTAAACACCAACATAAAATAAATATGGGGACACGAAAGGAAGGCAAATCTGGAAATTAGAGAAAAGCCCTAGAAATATGAAACTAAATGCTAATAATTATTATTACTTAATAAGGCATCTTCCAGGTATATTCTCAGGCTCAGGGAAAGCATGAATGACTAGAGTTACACGATTCTTACAGATAGACCCACACTCATTTGGAGGAACTGGTTTTTTTCTGGGGTAGTCAACAGGGGAATAACCTGTCCCTGGTCCTAACACCCTGATTTTCTTTTGGTGAGCCACGTCTCCCCACAGTGTGTTATTCTGTGTGTTATGCTCTCCAGCTTAAGGCAGGCCAGGCAGGCCTTCTCTTCTCTAGGACTCTGGACTTGGAGCAATAAGATTCAAGGGCCAAACATGAACTGGGTTAATTTGTCCCTGCTGTCCCCAGTGAGATGGTCCATTCTTTCCTGCTAAGAAACCCCTGGAGGCACCCTGGCTCTTCTCCTTTCTAGAAGAATCCTTCCAACCAAGTCCTGCTTTGCCCACATTAGTCAAGTTATCTGTCATTCTCACGGTTCTATGCAGTCAAGGCAGACACAGTTAAAGACAGCCAAGATGGCCTTCGTACTCTTGCCCATTTCATTTGGGAACTCTTCTCCTCTTCCTGGCCCTCCTTGGACACACAGTGCTGTGGGAAGATATGGGTGACACAGAAACTGGGGGGAAATGTCACATGGGTGTCACATCGGTGACAGAGAGTCAGTGACAGGCAACTCTCTCCTCTCTGGGAAACAACCAGCAAAGGTTTGGATAGCTACTCCGGATGACAAAAGCATGAGACTAAGTTTATCCACAAGGGGACCCTCTAAATATCAAGCTGAGTGGAAGGAACCAGTCCCAAAAGTTTACATCCATACAATTCCAATTATATATATGACATTCTGAAAAAGAGACAGAAATCAGATCAGTATTTACCAGGTGCTGGGATTGGGGAACTTAAAGGAACACGTGGGATTACTGAGGTGATAGAAGTAATCTACATCATCATCATGAAAGTGGCTTCATGATTATAGATGTTGGTCAAAGCTCAATGCTGTATACCTAAAAAATCTATGTTGCTGTATGTACATTCTACTTCAATCACCCTGACTTATAAAATAAATGCACAGAGAGTAAATGCTAAGACTTATTATATGATCCAAACTAGTGACATTTCCCAATAACAGCTTAAGTTAAAAGAAATAAAGACTTATTTACAAATTTCAGCTAACTAGAACTAGTTAGGAGAATATTTTCTGAGGAAAGATAAACTTTCCAGTGCCTCTTAAGTCCTACATGGCCCTCAGCTGTCCCCTTCCCACTGTGGGCAAGGCAGCATTGGTGCCCACTCCACTTCAACATGGGAATGATCTCAAGGACCACCATTGAAAAGAGACATCATGCCAGGACTTACCCTACATGTGATCTTCCCACATTTAGACAAATTGTTTTCTTCACCTGGCCTGTTAGCTGAGAAAGGCCAAGGGGCTATGAGCCATCAACCCAAGTGGAAAAGAAGTCCTACTTTCTCCCTGAAGCCTGGATTAATTCACCAAGCAACTCCTGGGGGGTGCTGCCAACTCTAAGACCTGGATCAAAGCCTAATACCCCTGAAAAGAGAGGTCATCAAAAGACCCAAATGGGAACTACCAGGACTATGTGACTGCCCAAACCTATCAAATACATCTACCAATACTAAATGAAAGAGATCCCACAAGCATAATTTATTCCCTTTGCTCTCTGACACCTACCTACACCCCAATTCTGTAATCACAAGTGTCAGAATGTTGAGGAAATGTTGAGCAAACTGGACACTTTTGACCCCTCACAGCAGTTACACAAGTCAGCAATCTGAAACAAGATAATTATTAGTTCTCATATTTATTAGCTGAACCCTTTTGAGTAATAGCCTCTGGGGATATTTTATATATGCAATAAAAGACTTCATCATTGTTAAGTGCAAAATGATGTGGCTCATCTGGGATTTGTGCTGAAGCAAAACCTTTGGTCCATGCAGTGGCTTTGCTTAATTCAAGAAAGGTAAGAGCTGTGACTTGACCCTTCTCCACTCCTGTGCACAACTCTAGTGTCTGCCTTGTAAGTACTTTTTGAACTTAGAGGTTTGAAGTTAGTAAAAGATATGGACCAATTTGGATACAGTAAAGTTAAATCTGAGCCCATATTTTCCAATTTGTAACCTCAGAATGACTTGTGACTATAAAAGAGATGCCTGATGGCCCAAGTTACTTCTGTGCCCATGGGCAGAGTCAAAGTGCTTGAGTTCACAGGTTTGGCCTTTGAAACAAAGTTTGTCCAATTGGGCTTTCTTAATGAGTCACAGGAAATCAAAACTAGTGGATCTTTTAGTCATAGTTGATTCAACTAAATCAAGGCCTAGTCCTTATCTAGGGCCAACGGCTGGTTGTTCACACAGAGTGATTTATGGAGGGAGTCAAAATGCTCTGCCAGGTAAGATCTCTCTCCCTACACTTTTCCCACCAGCTTACAACCATCCCTCTGGCTTATTTTGCTGTCTGAAGTATTACTATTTAAATCCATTGAGTTATGTAATAAAAATGGGGCATAAGAACCACTAAAAGAAAAAGAAATGGGGAAAGGGGAGCGGAAGACGGATGCGATCACTGTTCCATTATAGACACAACTTGCCCTTTCTCACACATTTACTAATTGCAAGGCCCAAGTAGACCAGCTTTCTGGCCTCAGAGTTCTCGTGTTCTATACACAAAATACCATCCATCTGTAGAAAACACAAATGTCAGAGTCTTCAGAAAAATTCCTGGTGCCAACCTTAACTTTTGTCATCTTTTTTTAAAGATTTTATTTATTTATTTGAGACAGAAAGGGCACAAGCGGAGACAAGGGTCAGAGGGAGAGGGAGAAGCAGACTCTACACTGAGCAGGAAGCCCAATGCAGGGCCCAATCCAGGACCCCAAGATTATGATCTGAGCCAAACACAGACACTTAACTGGCTGAGGCACCCAGGTGCCTCTTAACTTTTATCTTCTGTACTTCACTAGGAGAGGTACTGGGTATAAATGAAACACTTCTGGTAAGTAGCAGTAATTCAATTCATACAGTGAATTTGTTGTTAAGTTCTGCTGCCCATTGGCCACAATCAGCCTTCACATTGGTGGTCACTCTTCCTTTGTTCTAGGATGTAATAATACCACATTGTGTACTTGAATAAATTTGCTTTTAAATTCCTTTGACAGATCATTTTTTCTTCCACTTACATCTTTTTACTGAAGTTAGAAAGCAAACCAAAGGGCTTAACAAAATACACAGTCTATATTTAGAACTCAGGCTTCAGGGAAATGGGAGTGATACAGGACAGAACAGGATTATAGAGACTTGGGAAGGAGCCATACCCTGCCCTCCCCTCCCCTCCGGACTCAGCCTGGCTCTTGGGTCAGCCACAGCTCTGAGGTTCTTGTTCCTCAATCCAACTTCAGCTCTCTTTGCCCTTTTGGAGAATGAACATGTGCTGTTAGTACTGAGCACTCCCAGTAGCCAAAGGCAGGCTTTAACTCTAAGTCAAAAGCAATCTAAAGGATAAATGGGATCACTGTAATCAAACATATCAGCTCAAAATCTCTATTCCCTGCCAGACCCAGGGAACAAACCAGTTCAAACAAACTGCTTCTCTGAAATGTTCTGCTAGAGATATCGGTTACTGTCACATCTAAGCGAACTGGTGACTTCATTCAGAAAGTTCCTGTTGCCCACCTGGAGGGATGGAGACCAAGACAATAAATACTCTGAGCTTGGGGGGTAGAGGGAACCTTTCAGCTAGCATCAGAATGACAATAATAAGTTCATGTCACTCTCTTCTTTCATTGAGGGAAAGCCTTTTAGACACTGCAAGTTCTTCTGTGGAGAAACAACCAGTGGGTTAGGCAGTCAGCAATGCACCTGCACCTGCAGGAGTGTAGTGGGCAGACAGGGAAAACACCATGAAATCGGACAGTAGGGCCAGAAAAGCCATGGAATGGAGTCTCTGAAATACAGAGCAGGAGACCCAGGAAGGCCTGAGCAGGCAGCCCAGCTCCTTGGCCAGGCCCCCCTGCCTTTGCATGCCAAGCACCAGGGATGGTCACTCAGCCCCTATTAGATGAGGTGCCCCCAGATGCACTCCCAGAGAAGAATGGGAGTACAAATTTATTTAGTCACTGCAAGAAGTATCGGGGGGGGACAAGGAATTGAGACAGTGAACTGAAGGCAGCAAATAAAGGGTTATCAAGTTAGCAGTAACTAGAGCTTTAAGGAAATACCAGGAGCTGTATAAAATACCTGCCTCAAAAAGATCCTACTAATGACCAGAGGGACAAGGAAGCCATTGGTGAAGAGGTTCTGGTGTTTGTTGAGACAGGGGAGTGTTGACTTCTTGGCATTTCTGGGCTATTGTGCATTAGGCTGAGAGGCTCTCCATGCGTTCAAAAAAAAGCCTTCATGCAGATTCCAGCAACTAAACTCATCTAATCCAGCTCAAGCAGGCCCTGGGAAATTATACACAACAACAACAGACAAATAAACCAACCCACCCTCTTATGGGTCCATATCAGGCTCCTACAGTCAGGAGTGGGATTCTTCAGAAGGACTCTGTTTGGGAATATGATCTCTGATTTGCAACGTTTGCCAATTTCCGTGGTGTAAATACTCCTACCATGGCTTATTTCAAGCCATCGGCAGTCTAGCACCAGACTCACCATTCTTGAGTAGTTAACAATTGGCTGTTATGCTCCAAACTAGCAGCAGACTGTTCTAGCATACCACTGAGCCTGGAATGGGGATTCCTAAGTCATGGGACCCAGGTATAGAGCACTGGCCTTAACCTCATGATTTGCTCTCTCCTGAGGACTGGGTCTCTTGGTCACAGGACCCCCATAATGGAATCCTCAACCCAAAGCAGCTCTTGTGTCTAGGGCTGACTTTTAAAATTCAGGAGTTAACTTCAGGTTTAAGAAGCAATGTAGCATAGTAATTAAAAGCATGGACTCTAAAGCCAGACTGCCTAGGTATGAATCCCAGCTCAACATGTATTATTGTTGTAACCCTGGGCAAGTTACTTAACCTCTCTGTGTCTGTTTCCTCACTCATAAAATGGAAATAATAATGAAAATAATAGTGGTTCTCTCACAAGGTTCTTGTAAAGGTTAACAGCTATTATATGCACAGTGCTTAGAACAGAGCCTGACATATAGTAAGTACCATGTAAAGATAACTGTTATTACTTAAGAATAGGAACAGTTGATAAGCCAGGACCCTAGTAGCATAATGTTACATTTCCACCAATGGGAGTTTATACCCGAAATTGATCCTGGGAGAGAGAGAGAAAGAGGTGAGAGAAACTTTTCAATGCCTCAATCAATGACACAATCCTTTCAACCCAGGGTCTTAGAAGAGCAGACATACCTCATTTTGGCATTTTCAGAGCCCCAGGCCCAGGTCAAAGCTATTTTTAATAATGGATGCCTTACTTTTCCTTATCTTTCTTTTACATCTATGCCTTTTTTGTCTGTTGTTTGCCTTCAATAAAATAAGGTATTTCCAACTGAATTATGAGAATAGGAAATCCCAAGGTAACATGAAGTTCTTCCATAGAACTTGTTCAATTCCAACCTTTGTGAGCAGCTTCTTATGTGCCAGGCACCTAGCACTGACTGAGAAGCAAGGGCAAAATACAACCTCTGGCCTCCAGGCCTTACTGAGTAGGCAAGTACAGCACCTAGGGTAGTTGTATGCTGGAGGCAGGTCTTCAATGCCATGTGACTATAGGAGGGATGCATCATTCCCACACCTCGGGGAATTTAAAGAGGGCTTTCTGGAAGTAGTGGATACTTCCACTGAAATCTGAACCATTAGTAAGGACCAGAGAATAGAAGGGAAGGTTTTCAGGTGGAGGGAACAGCATATACAAGGGTAGAGAGCCAAGAGACTGCATGACATATCCAGGGAAAAGTAAATTGTCTGCATACATAAGCTGCAGAACCTGCAGTATAAAATAAAAGGAATCTAGAAAGGGAGGAAAATATAAGCCAGATCACAATAGACCTCGGTCGGCATGCTGAGGATAATGGGGAGACTGACTGGGTAATGGAGAGGACACTGGGCTGGTGTGAGACCACCCATGCAGCAACAGCATCAAGAAGGAGTTAATCCTGCTTACACGTGGAAAGAGGAAGAGGACTATGAGTGTGCAGTTGTTCAGTACTTAAGGCAATTCACAAATAAAGGCGGGTTCCACTCACACTATGATAATTTTGTATATCACAATATTTTCATATTTCAATATTTTTGTCACAACAATTTTGTATGTCAATTATAATTGTTACTCAATGAAAATAAAATGTTTTGGGGAAAGTATATTTTTGTAATTTGCTCAATGGCAAATGAGCATAATGAGCTAGCCATGGCCCTGAGTGCAGTGTGGAGTTAGACTTTGAAGATTGTGAATTCGAATTGCCTACAGGACATCTAAGTGAAGCAAGCATGTAAATGGTTAAATATACATGTCTGAAAGATCTGGGCTGGAGATGCAGGTTGGGAAACATCAACACAGATTGTTGTACAATCATGGAAATACATGGTGTCATCAAGGAAGCTGAGCTAGGGTTCTTCATTTGGGGGTGTAACAGACTTCTTTGGGAAATGGTTGAAAGAAATACACAGAAATACCAAATTAAGGGGTGCCTTAAGTGGTGAGCTCTTGATTGCAGCTCAGGTCATGATCTCAGAGTTCTGGGATGGAGCCCCAGGCTGGTCTCCATGCTCAGCAGGGAGTCTTCTTGAGAGTCCCTCTCTCTCTCCCTCTGCTCCTCACCCCATTCACTCTCTTTAAAATAAATAAATAAATTTTTAAAAATACCAAATTACGTCTATATCAAAATGCATATATATGTGGCAGGAGAGAGTCGGGGAGAACACAGCTTCTGACTCACAGTGAAGTGTCCCTGAGCAAAAGAAGAAGACATGAGAGCCAAGTATGTCATGTTTACATTTAAGAGGTGAGTAAAGGAAACTGAAAGGGAGGGAACCAGCAGAATGTGGAATCATGAGAACCAGGAAAAATCATGTTTTATGAAGACAGAAGGTGTCCATTACGGCCAAATAGAGCAGGGAAATCAAGGATAATGTGGTTTGACTTCCCAGCAAGAGGAGCAGTGACTGTGGGAGCAGCAGCACTGCAAAGCAACAGTGGGCGGGCCCGGAGCAATGACTGGAATAGCTCCTCTAAAGAACACTGACTTGGGAGAAGACAGATTAGGGGAAATCTGGAAAAAGAGTCCAGAGAAGATTATTCTTACTTTCAAAGAAAAAAAGAAAGAAAAGCTTGAACAGTCTTAAGTGTTGCTGGAAAAGAGGAGAGAGGAGAGGTTACAGATGCTTGAAAAGAATTAATGAGGGTAGATAGGAGGGCAGTCACAATTTAGATATGATGGGTCAACAGGAGCTAATCACACACACCTGGTCGATGGATGGAGGTCTAAGGACTCCTGCCAGACCTATTTCACCCCTACCCTGACCCCTGATCCTTGTGCAAGCCCTCACTTCAGCCTGAAGCTAACAGTGGGCATCCTGGGAGAAGCTCCCTGTTCCACCCAGGGCTCCACGGGAGCTCTCTTGGGGATAGTTGGAATACCAGGGTGGGGGCAGGGCTGGGGGCTCTTAGGAACCTTAGAGGTAAGTGTGCCACAGCAACAAGAAGATGGCAGAACTGAGAAAGGATTGGTGGGAAGAGAGGGTATGGTGGATCTTGATTCCTTAAGCTGATACGGAATTAAAACTTTCACTGGAAAATTTTCTGCCTCTCATTGTGTCTGCACCTGTCTTTGCAGAAAGAGATACTGTGAAATTGTGGGAAGAGCATGGAGTTTGGGGCCAGATAGTTTGGGGTTAGGTCTCAACTCTGTACTCAATAGTAGTATGATCTTATATTCTATTTAGTCAATCTGAGCTTCTGAGCCTCTGTTTCTTCATTTGTAGAGTGGACGTAATGGAACTGGTCTTGTGGGGCTCATAGGAGGCATTAGGATTAAATTAGAGTACATACACACACAAAAGTTTGTTGACTACAGTACAGTATATGGCACAAATGATAATCAGTATTAATAGTAGTGGTAGTATACCCTTAGCCTCTAATGATGAAATCAAATCCTCATCAATCAACTTAAATTATTATACAAATTACACAGTTTATATGAGACAGGCACTTGGGGAGGAGAGAGTTCTTCAGTATCTTTTAATTAAATTACCTGGAATTTGATTTACAGGATTATATTATTTATGTTGCAAATCAAAGTCATGTTGGTCTTTGCCAACATGCATATCATATCCTTCATGCCAAGAAACACAAACCTGTGGTGTTACTGATTGTGCAATTATTAATTTGGTCTTTAAAGAAGAAATATATTTAGGAAAAAAGGATCACTGAAAACCTAGTAATAGAGTCAATAAGATTTCTTGAACTTCTCCTAAGAATTTTATCTGTTAAACCAAGAAAATTCATGTAGAAATGTCATTACAATGCAAGTAACATAAAAGTTGTATATTTCTTCTTTCCTTTTTGAGCGGAGCTAGATGAATAAAAGAAAAACAGGATTCATCTGCTCAATTGTGTTTTAGCCCACCGATTCTCTGTCTTCATCTCTCATACTGTTAAAGTAAAAATAGGCCCTATTAGCTCTATGGTTTATGCACTTAAACAATTAACCTCGCCTTTTTTTTTAATATTTTATTTATTTGTTTGACAGAGAGGGAGTGTGAGCAGGAGGAAGAGCTGAGGGAGAAAGAGAGACTCCTCACTGAGCACAGAACCTAACGTGGGTCTCGATCCCAGGACCCTGGGATCATGACCTGAGCCAAAGTCAGACACTTAACTGACTAAGCCACACAGGTACCCCTAACTTCATCTTAAATTTGTGTTTTTCACTTCCTACCAGAACCTTTCAATTTTCCATTTTTCTCCTAATCTTCTTATGCCATCTTCTTTACTGTTTGAGGGCTCCTTCAAAGTATAGCTAAGTATTCTCCTGGCCGAGAAAGGGCCAAATCTTTGATCCAAAAAGTAAAGAGAACAAGGCAGGTTCCTGCCTGAATCCACAAAAAGCCTGTCTGAGTCCTTTCATTTCCAAAGCCTCACTAAGCAGTATGTCACTATTACTAATAGGTTGGTTTGCAAAACTACACAGAGCCAATAGAAATTCTTCAAACTGAATCCCTACCTCACTCCATACACCAAAATAAATGTGTGAAATCACAAAGATTTACTAAAAGCAAAACCTGTAGAGCACTAGAAGAAAGCACAGACGTGCTTGAAGTCTTCCTGATGTAGGCAGGGCTCACTGAAGCCTGGTGCAAACCCTAAATGTTATCTAAGAAAAGGCAGGTAAATTTGACTTCACAGATACTGCAAACTTCTATTCATTTAAAAAACAGACAAATAGGAAACGTACTTGTGACCTCACTGATAAATAAAGGCTAATGATAAATAAAAGCTTTTGTAAACCAGTTTTTAAAATTTCTAAAAACCCAAATGCACAGTGGTCAAGATCAAATAGTTTCCACAAAAAAGAAATGCAAATAATCCATAAAATGTAAAAAATGTTCAATCTTTCATGATTAAAACACAAACTAAAACAACAAGGACTTACCATTTGTTGCCTATTAGCAAACATGTAAAATTCTGATAGAGAATAGAGTTAGTGAAGTTTTGAGGAACTAGGTTGCTCATACAGTGCTAATGGGATTGTAACTTGGTGCAATCTTTTTACAGAGCAATTTGGCAATATTTATTAAAATGTAAAATGCACAAACCCTGTGACCCAGCCATTCCATTGTTAGAACTTTATCCTAAGGATCTGCTATTTCAACTGTGCCAAAAAGTGTGTGTGTGTTAGCATGTTTGCCACAAATTTGCTTATAATCCCCCCAAACTGGAAAAAGCCTTTTAATACCAGTTTAAGGAACTGGTTAAATTAATTAGGATACAACCACACAACGGACTCTAAGAAGTCATGAAGCGACTGGGTGGCTGTCTGCGCCCTGTTTTGGTGTCTGTTGAGTGCCAGGCAGGGAAAGCTGCAGAACAATACACTGTCTGGACCTCTTCATGTTAAAGATCTTTAAGTATACAGTTTGTCTGGATGTATGAATGCTTATATACAGAGGAAATGTTAGGAAACATTTTGAGAAATACTTTAATTGTAATGTTACCTCTGGGTAACTGATATTACCTTACATAGTTTACAATTTAAAAAAATGAAGTTCACTAAAAGCGAAAGAAAACAAAAAGAAAACAAAAGAAATATAGAGGACAAAGGGAAGGCCTAAAAGAAGGAAGGAGGGAGGGGAACAGATAAGAGAGAGACAATAAACACTTTCTGATTCTGAGTGAATGAGCCCTATGTACTTGTTTTGATGGAGACAGGTATTAACACATTTTAAAACTTCAGCATTTCCCCATACTTCACAAACACTACCTTGTTACCTCTTTTATAAATGAAAATAAGGAAGAAGTACCAGACTGCTGGATTTGTCCACACATTTTCTTGGTCTTTGCAAACCACCTTGGGATAAAGTCCTTACTGAATGTTAGCCAAGGGTGACTCCAGGAAGCCAGACGGCATTTCCTCCCATAATACACAAATTTGTATTTTGCCTGATGTTTTTGTCTCTGTGCCTAGATCCCACAGTGATAGGCGCCACAAAAGTACACAGACGGACAGAGAACTTGCCCTGACTTTGCAGAGAGGAGACAGACATGTGGAGGTCAAGAGGCTCTCTTTTCTAAAGGCCACAGAGCCCATCAGAATTCCAAGGGAGAGCTTTGGCGTCTGGGGCAGATTAGACCGTCAGTCTTTGTCGCGAGAGCATGTGAGGTTTTACCAGATAAAATATCTTTGCTTCGTCCTTATATGATTCTGGTAGCTGACCAGAAGCTACGAGAATTTTTTCTCACTCACTTTTAAAAATTAAAATCATATTTGAGGCTTATTTTAAAAGATAATAGTTTATTGCAGAGGACTTGTTTTTTAAAGAATTGGTTTTCTAAAACTGATTTCAGGACAGCTGTTTTTCCTTTTTTTTTTTTTTTTTTACTTTTCTATAGGAAAGGAGAAACGTTTAGACCTACCACAGGGCCATTTGAAGGAGGCCAAAATTCTCTAGAAAAGCAGATGGGACCTCCTCAGCACCCTGCTCCTACCCTGCCTGTACTCGGTTTCTAGCCCCACGCTGAACTCTGCAACCATGACCGAAGCTTACAAAATATTCTTTTAGTACTCGACAGTTTAAATATTAACGAGCATGTAAAGCTACTGGGGGTAAAAGCCTGGGGCCTGTAATAAGAAGCAAGCCTCTGCTGGCTTCGGTAATTACTTATTACGCAACTGCAGGCCGCAGTCATGGCTTTCTGAAGATTACACACTTCCAGCAGCTTTGGCATGAGGGCCCCACTCTGCCCGGGTTGCATAAGCTTTCTCATAGCATCATAATTAGTCATTAAGAAGCAGAACAAAGGGCCATTCTGACACCGGGGCTCTCTAATACTATATGAATTTGCTTTCCGGAAAGGAGACATTTCTTGCACATTCTCTCCTAGAATAGTGTCAGGGGATTAGGAAGGAAAGTGGGGGATGTGGGGAGAAGAAGGTGGGTCAGTTTGTTGCAGATCACAGACTCCGTGGGGATTTTCAGTTCCTGCTGTTGTGTTTCTCATTGTTGTAGCCACTGTGTTAAATCTCCCACCAAATCAAAACGTTCCATTCTGACCCCACCAGCCTTGGCTTACCAATTGGGACTGTGCCTCCCGTCAGGCCTCTGAACATCCTTGATTTCTAGTCCTATTCCAGGCTTCTCTTGGTCAGCAAAATCACTGTCTTCTTGTGCTGCACATGTTATTTTTCAATGGACTAAATCTTTGTGAAATTTGGATTCCAAAGTATCGATGCCCTGGTTACCTCTAATTAAATGAATATAGAGGGGCGCTTGGGTGGCTCAGTTGGGTAAGTAAGCATTTGCCTTTGGCTAAGGTCATGATCCAAGGGTCCTGAGATAGGACTCCCTGCTCAGCCTGCTTCTCTCTCTTCCTCTGCCTCTCCCCCAGCTTATGCTCTCTCTCTCACTCTCTCTCAAATAAATAAAATCTTTTAAAAGATCAAATAAATTTTAAAAATAAATGAATATAGAGAACTTGAATTTTGGTGGTAGAGAATTAATTAGAAATAATCTAGTCTAGTCCACTGATCTACAAATGAAGGAATGGAGGCCAGAGAAGTCAAGAAGTGAGCTTACACACATTTTGGGGACCAAAGGAAGGAACTTGGCTTTACCCTTATTATTGGAATACATAGCTAACCTCACGTGTTTTCTTTGTTTCCTGTAAGAATTCAGGATCTACCTAAAACCTCCACCCAACTTGTTCATGCACAGCCCTGTGTACGGGCTAAAAGATAATCGTGGCAACAGTGCAGCCTGCAGGTAAGTTTGAAGATAACAGCAGTGCACCTGGAGAGGAGCCCCAGGCCTTCAGAAAGCCTAAACCCCCCTGCCCCCCCCCCCAATAGTGCCCAAAGAACCTGGAGAGATGGTATTAAAGAGGCACACTTAGGTTTTGGACTGTAATGGTGGAGCCAAAGAAGTGGTTTGTCATTCAGAATTACATTTGGCAAAGTTTCCTGAGGAAAAAGTTTAATTTCCCACAATACTGCCCAGAGAATTGAATGTTTTCACCTGTGCTTTATGGTTGAGGTCCATAAGGATAGAAAATGTCCCATAAGCCACTCGGTCTCCTCCTTCTGCTGCTGTCACCACTCACTCATGGGGCTTGCTAATGACTAAGAGGTACTCCAAGTTGACAAGAGAAAAACAGTCTTTCACATTAAACTCGTTTTCCTTATATAAGAGTTTGACTAGCCTGGATCAGGGAAATGCCATGGATGCTAAATACCCAGGTTTAATATGTCTCAAAATGTCCTTAAAAGCATTGTAGAGAAATGCAAGCTAGATACTTAAGTTACAGAGAGTTTCAATGGATTAGTCAGTTGTACCCCAAAGGAACGAGTTAATGGGATTAACATCAACTTATAGGGAGGTTCCTCGTGACAGATCAAAGAATTATTTTCACCTTATTTTCTAATGAATTAGATAGAAACATCTTCAGATCTCTACTGAAATGTCAACTTTTCTGAGGTTTTCTCTGACCACCCCCCCATCTAAAATTACAAAATCTCCTCCTCCTCTCTTCCTGTATCTCACTCTGCTTTATTTTTCCCCTTGGCTCTTATAATTACCACACCATATGCATAACTAATTTATCTTTGTTTAGTGCCTGTTTTCTCTACATGAATGAAAGCTCCAGGAAAACAGAGATTTCTTTCTGTTTTGGTCACCACTGTATCCCCAGAGCTTGGAAGAGTCAGTGCCTGGCATATTATAGGGTACTCAATAAGCAGTCACTGGCTGAAAAAATGAATGAATGAAGATAACATGCTTACTAAATGTGAAGATAACATAAACCCAGGAAAGCTGAGGAGAATAGTAGATGCCAAAGTCAACAACCAAAATCACCTTGACAGGTGAGAATGATGGTCTAAAGTTAGCAAATGAAATTTAACAGCCTCTGTAAATCAATCCCACACTTGGATTTCAGAAAAACAATTGCACAAGATCAGGATGGGAAAGATAATGTGGCTAAATAATAACACGTGCAAAAATGACAGGGTCTCAGATGACTGCCAGCTCAATCTGAGTCAAAAATAAAACCGGCCTGTCAAAAAAGTATGATCTCTGATATCACCACTAATTAAAAGAATCCTACTTTTCTGTATATAAGTGTAACCACATGCATTCTTTCATTTGAACTTGCGTCTTCTCATACATCCATACAATGTACATGTGAACAAGGTTATTCCCTGCTGTCCAGCTTGTAAGGACAGAGATGAGAAACCACCTAACAATCCACCAACAGGGAGCTCATTATATAAATTAGGAAAAGCTATGCCATGGAATACAAAACGGTCTTTAAGTAACAGTGAAAACATGCTGAATGCACTGATTTGGAGCAGTCTCTAAGGCAAGCAGGTAAGTGGGGCAGTGGGAAGAGAAAGATTTAAAGAAAAAAGAAAATAAATGCCAGTTTCGGTTTAGAGTTAATAAAAAGCCTTACTACTCAGTGTGATCTCTGACCATAAGCTTGGCTATCATCTGGGAGCTTGTTAGAAATGCAGAGCAAAAGAAAAAAGAAAAAAAAGTGAAGAGAAAAGAGAGAGAGAGGGAGGGAGGGGGGAGAAAGAAAAGAAAGGAAAAGAAATGCAGAGTAGCAGACTTGATCCCAGACCCACTGAAACAAAACCTGTAATTTCTTAAGATTCCCAAATGGTTTCTTCACACATTAACTTCTGAAGAGTGCTGTTGTGGAGAACAAATTTAACCTAGCCTGTCTCATTTCATCCACACCCTGAGGAGGACCTGGCAACCCCTTCCCCGCCAGCCTCCCTTCTTGGAGTCCTTGTTCTAGAGGCCAGGGAGCCCTTAGCATTCCAACGGCCTTGGGTCCATATTCAAAAGGCTCTCCCGATACCCTTAGGGATACTGGATTTTGCTGGGTTCTGCTCCTTAATTAGCTCCAAAGTGTTCATGGCTGAGCTGACACTAATGTTAAAAAATTTTGCTTAGCCAAACTGCCTCCTGCAGCGACATCTGTGGATCCAAGTAATTTGCCCTTGTTTGACCACACTGCTCAGGTCAGGATGCCTGCTACAGCCAAATCCTGATGGCTAGTGCTAATTTTCAGTTGTCACATCTAAGTATTTATCCCAGCTGATACAACTCTAGCTTCAGCTGCATATTCTCCTACAAAGATTTACAACAGGCAAGATTAATCAGAAAATCACTGAGGTTTCTTTCTAAATTCCAAGGTACTGAGCCACAGCATGGTATCTTCACCTGCCAGAATTAGGAAACTGATGAGGGCACTGGGCAGTACTGGTGTCAGATTGGGGACAGCTCCTGGAGCTGTCCACTTATGTGGCTTATCTCATCCTCCTAGAGCCCATGATGTCTGAGCTGACTTACTCTTCTTCCAGTCACGTGGCCAGTCTCATCCCATCTTCATTCTCTGCTACATGCATAGTTTGTGATTCTCCTTACCTGCCAGTATTTTAGAGCCAGAAACAAAGCACATATGCCAACATTGTGAATATAGAGTTTGGGTGGGATTTCACTGATGCTTTGCCATCAGTGGCCGGAGGGATAAGGTCCACATTGTTATTAGTAGTTTAGACTTAGCCAAGCAAAGAGCAGTGCTCATTCTATAAAGGAGTTGTCAAATCAACATTTTACAAAACTTCAGAAGGCCCAGGCAAAATGTCCAATCAGGAGGTGTGCGGATCTATGAGCGGTCCATAGATTTGGTGCCAAACCCCAACTGAGGGTTTTCAAGCTCATCTTTGTGGCTTACTACACGTCTTCCATCACAGGAATCACTTTTTTTTTCCCATTAAAAGGTTAATGTTTTGAAATTACAATTACTGTACATATTTACTGTGTAATGTCTCTTTTCTTTCTGAAAATTATGATTAGATGGATGATACATTCACCCCCCCAAAGTTCTTACTTTGTACTCCACATCACTGCAACTGTACACACCAGATGCCTCCCAGCACCACTTAGCCTCCTTCCTCACTTCCATACCTCCAAAGATTAATTCCTAAGCAGAAAAAACAAAGCAGTGTCAGCATCCTACCATTTACATAAATGTGGGGGATATTAGCACATGATATGTATACAGGTGTGTGTTGTTATACGTGGAGAATGGCCTTAAAAAGTACACACAGGTAGCCTGGCTGACTTCAAGGACTTGGTGACCAGGAACAGAAGTGGCAAAGAGATATTTTATCACAGGCCTTTGTTCCTTTGAACTTGTCACATTACCTCGTCAAAAAAACTAAGTTTAAATTATAAGTAAATAAATACACTTTTCTACTTTATTAACACATGTAATTGTATACATTATCTAATCAATATATAGTGCCATACTAAAAAAGAGATTGTCCTATTTTTTACTCTGAGGTAGTCAAGTCTTTCTCATCCATAGACTGCTCAAATCTGAATGCATACTTTCAAAAAAATTGTATTTGCTGTTCCTATAATAAAAATAATTCCCTCTCTTTCCTCCTTCTTCAAAAGCCAGAAGCAGTCCACCGGAGCTCTTATCTCCAGGATCAAATGCTTCACGTTGTAGGAAGTAATTATTACTTTGCAATCTGTTAACATGCTCCAAGTCATTGGATTTCTGTGTATTGCTTCATAGTGTCACTGGCCTCTGTTCCTCTGAGAAGACCTTATACCAGTCAATGACAAATGAATTCAAGACAATGGTCCAAGTAACATTTTATATCATAAAAGTATCTGTTAGCAACAAATTCTGTTTATTCATCTTGCCAAAACTGCAGTAATAGGTGGAAGGCTTCCAGTTTTTACTCCGGTATGTGAAGAGCTTGAAAGTCAACACCCCCATTTTCACAATAAGGAGCAAAAAATTAACAAACTGAAAATTAATAGCTTTTTTAGATCCACCAGAAAATTGAGGTCACAGGGCAAATTCCTCAGACTGGAGACTGATAGGCAGCTACAGAGACTCAGAGCTTATTGAAGCAGAATCCCAGGACCAAAAATGGACATTGGAAGTAGTACCAGTTTCTTTTTCAGTACATTGTGTCCATTTTTAACAAAAACTTAGAAGGCATATTGAAAGACCAAAAAAAAAAAAAAAAAGTAATGTTGAAATCATCAGACCAGGAATTTAAAACAACTACAATTAATATACTAAGAATTCATATGGAAAAAGTGGATAATATTCATGAAAAAGTAGGTAATAAAGAGTTTTATATCAATAACAACAATACATGTAAATAATCTAAATAAAAGAAAGAGACCAAATACAAGAGAGAGATTGTCAAGAGGGCTAAAAATACAAGGCCCAACTTTATGTTGGCTATAAGAAACCCATTTTAAATATAAAGACACAGACAGATTAAAAGTGAAGGGTGGGGAAAGACATACCACACTAAAACTAATAAAAAAAAAAAACAGCTGGGGTAGCTATATTAATTAAAAAAAAAACAGACTTCAAGGAGAAAATAGACAAATCCACTATCATAGTTGGAGACCTCACCACTCTTTTATCAGTAACTGACAGATTCAGCAGACAGAAAATCATTAGCATAGTTGAATAGAACACCACCATCAATTATAGAGGACTTAATTGACATGGATAAACTACTTTAGCCACCAAAAGCAGAATATATATTCTTTTCAGACTCACATGATCCATTCCCCAGGATAGACCACATTCTGAGCTATAAAACAAACTATGACAAGATAAAAGAATAGAAATTATATACAAAGTATGCTCTAAGACCATAAGGAAATTAAATTAGAAATCAATAACAGAAAAACAACTGGAAGTCTAAAATCATATGATCATTCAGTAGGTGTTTAGAAAAACCATTTGACAAAATCTAACACTCATTCATGATTAAAAAAAAAACAGGAAACTAGGAATACAGGGAAATCTTCTCAACTTCATAAAGAACATCTACCAAAAAACTACTGAAAAACTTGTTGGTGAGAAACTGTTTTCCTGCTAAGATGAGGAACAAGGGAAGGATGTCATCTCTCATCACTCCTTTGAACACTGTCCTAGAAATCCCAGCTATATAATAAAATAGGAAAAGGAAATTAAAAGTAAAGTATACTAACAGGGGAAAAAATCTGATTTTTTTGCAGATGACATAACTGTTTGTGTAGAAAAAGCCCAAGAATCAAAAACAACAACAACAACAACAACAAAAATCCTGCAACTAATGAACAATTTACAAGGTTACAGAATATAAGATTAATACACAAAAGTCAATTGTTTTCCTATTGACCAACAATAAAAGATTGAAATTTCAAATTAAAATGCAATGCCATATATATTAGCACCAAAAAAGAATGAAATAGTTATATGTAAATCTAACAAATATATATAAGATTTACATAAGGAAGATTATAAAACCCTTATAAAGAAATCGAAGAAGATCCAAATGGAGAGAAGTTTCATGTACTGGGATAAGTAGACTCAATATTGTTAAAATGTCATTTCTTCCCCCACTTGATCTATAGATTCAATGCAATCCCAACCAATATTATAGCAAGTTATTTTGTGGCTATCAACAAATTGATTCTAAAGGTTATTTGGAAAGGCAAAAGCCTCAGAATAACAAACACAATATTCAAAGAAAAGAACAAAATCATGGGACTGACAGTCCTCAACTTCAAGACTTACTATAAAGCAACAGTAATCAAGACAGTGCAGTATTGATGAAAAGATAGAGCAATAGAACAGAATGGAGAACCCAGAAATAGACTCACACAAATATAAGTTTATTAAGTTTGACAAAGGAGCAAAGGTAATTTAATGGTCAAAGAATAATCTTTTCAAAAAGCAGTACAAGAACAACGGAACATCCATACACACAAAAATAAATAAATAAAATAAATCTAAACCCAGACATTACCCGTTTCACAATAATTAACTCAAAATTGATCATAGACCTAAATGTAAAACACTAAATTTAAAACTCCTAGAAGATAACAGGAGAAAAATCTAGATGACCTTGGGATTTGCACTGACTTCTTATATACAACAGAAGTATGATCCATGAAAGAGAGAATTGGTAAAATGGACTGTTGCCCTCGGCCGGCAAGAACGACAATCAGCCTGGCATGGTGTTAATGCTTCATTCCTCTTTATTTTGTCAACTTCCTTAGCTTATATGCAGCAGGGTGACCAATAAGGGGCCAAGCAATGGGGAGAGCCAATGAGAGTCTTGTTACTATGCCGATTAAATTTGAAACAGCCAATGACTATGTCCTCCTTTAGGCGGGCTTCACCAGAAAGTTCGTTGTTTACTTGCAGTGTATTTTGCTGGCAGTGAGCCAAGCGCCATCTTTTAATGGTGGGGACTTTCCCAGCCAGAGGCAGTCCCCGACAATGGACATCATTAACATTAAAACCTTCTGCTATGCAAATGACACCATTAATGGAGAATGAAAAGAAAAGCCATAGGGGAGGAGAAAATCTTTGCAAAGAATTATCTGAGAAACAACTGGTATCCAAAATAGACAAAGAACTCTTAAATCTCAAGGGTAAGAAAACAAACACCTAATTTTTAAAATGAGTGAGATACTGAATGGACATTCACCAAAGATATAGAGAAGGCAAATAAGCATATGAAATTATGTTCAACACTATGTCATTAGGGAATTACTAACTAAAACAATGAAATACCACTGCACACCTAGTAGAACGGCTAAAATCCCAAACATTGACAATACCAAATGTTGGCACAGATGTGAAGCAACAGGAACTCTCATTATTGCTTATTAGAATGCAAAATGGTTAATACAGTGACGAGAGTGGGCATCCCTGTCTTGTTCCTGACTGAAGAGGAACAAGAAAAACTCCATTGAAGATGATATTAGATTTGGGTTTTTCATGTGTGGTCTTCATGATGTTGAGGTATGTTCCCTCTAACCCTACTTTGTTGAGGGTTTTTATCATGAATCGTTGTTGTACTTTGTCAAATGCTTTTTCTGCATCTATTGAAAAGATCATATGGCTTTTATCCTTTCTTTTATTAATGAAGTGTATCATAATTAATTTGTGAATACTGAACCACTCTTGCAGACCAGGAATAAATTCCACTTGATCATGGTGAATGATTCCTTTGATTACTGTTGGATTTAGTTTTCTAGTATTTTGTGGAGAATTTTTGTATCCATGTTCATCAGGAATGTTGGCCTGTACTTCTCTTTTTTAGTTGACTCTTTGGTTTTGGAATCAGGGTAATGCTGGGCTCGTGGAATGAATTTGGAAGTTTTCTTTCCATTTCTAATTTTTTTAATAGTTTGAGAAGAATAGATATTAACTCTTCTTTAAATGTTTACAGCCACTTTTGATGATACTTTAGCAATTTCTTACAAAACTAAATATACTCTTACCATATGATCAGCTCCTTGGAATTTACCCAAAGAGGTTGAAAATTTATATCCCCATGTTCTTTAATATTTACCCAAAGGAGTTGATATTTACCCAGAGTTTAAAATTTATATCCACCCAAAAGCCTTTCCATGAATGTTTAGAGCAGCTTAATTTATAATTGTCAAAATTGCCAACATCAAGATATCCTTTAACAGACAAATGGATAAACAAATTGTGGTATATCCAGACAATGGAATATTAATCAGCGATAAAAAGAAATGAGCTATCAATCCACAAAAAGGCAGAGAGAAAATTTAAATGCATATCTCTGAATGAAAAAAACCTGAAAGTTGTTTTTTTATGATTCCAACTACATGACATTCTGCAAAAGGCAAAATTGTGGAGACACTAAAAATATCAGTGGTTCCCGGGGTTTATGAGGAGGGAGGGAGGTAGGTTTAAATATAGCACCAGGGATTTTAAGGAAGTGAGATCATAGTGCAATTGGAAACTATGGATTTTACTTAGTAGTGATATATCAATATTAGCTCATCAGCTGTAACAAATTTTAATAAAAGGGAAAACTAATGCAAAATGTTAATTGAGGGGAAAACTGGGGGAGGGAGGGGATAATTGGGAGCTCTGTACTTTCCAGTTAATTGTTTTGTAAACCTAAAACTGCTCAAAAATTAAGTCTATTTAAAGTAATGAGTCCTCAGAAAAATAAAATTATGATACAATCAAGAAATTCCACTTCTATATGTATACCCTAAAGAATTAAAAGGAAGGCCTCAAAGAAATATCCTTACAACTGTATTCATAGCAGCATTATTTGCAATTGTCATATGGTGGTAGAAACCCAAGTGTCAATCAACAAATGGAAGAATAAGCAAAATGTGCTATATGCATACAATGAAATACGATTCAGCTTCAAAAAGAAAGGAAATTCTGACACATGCTACAACATGGATGTATCTTGAAGACATTATGTTGAGTGAGCTAACACAGACACAAAAGGTACTATATGATTGTACTTACATGAAGTATGTAAGGTAGCCAGACCCATAGAAACAGAAAGTAGAATGATGATTGCTAAGGGCTGGGGTGCAGGACAGGGTGTTAGGGAAGTGTTGTTTAATGGGTACAGAGTTTTGATTTTGGAAGATGAAAAAATTCTAGATATTGCGTATACAACAATATGAAAATACTTAATGCTATTAATTTGTGTACTTAAAGTTAAGATGGTAATTTTTATGTTATGTATCTTATGATAAGTAAAAATATTTTTAATAATAAAAATATAAGTCAATATTTGGAATGAGTTTGCTTATGTACATATTATTCCTGGACGAAAATACCAAAACTGACATATAGTTACTTAAGGGAGAAGAGAAAGGGAATTGAACCAGAGAGGAAACTAAACATTTTTTATACCATAAACATTTCTCAACTTTTCATCTTAAGAGAAAAAAGGTGAACCAACAACTTCCACAACCCTTTCAAACAGAAGCAGGTAGTTCAGAACCAGATAGCTGAGATTTTCTCATATATATTTGTCAATTTTTAAACAGAGCCCCTACATTTAGGCTTAATTCTCTTAATGTATATTTCCATCACTATAAGAAAACTTTTTCTTAAAGTATAGGGAAGTCATCTATCCATACGAACCCAAATTGTAGTCTTTGGCACATAAGATTAAAAAATGTCTATTGATGGTATCATTTCTAGTGTTCTTTTTAATAACAGTGGTGGGTTTTTGCAAATTCATCTCTATCCTGTCCCCCATGCTTGTGTCCAATCATACTACTACCTGTTATTTATTGAGGATTTACTATGCATTACACACAGTGCTGAGTTCTTACATATATCATTTCCTTTAATATCTAATAGGCTTACATCTTCACACTGCTATTATCTCCATTTTACACATAAGGAAGCTGGATGTAAGAAGGTTAAATTATTTTTTTGAGGCTTTGATGCATTAGGAATAGATTTTGCACCAGGTTTGCTCTATGAATCCAAAGACTGTATTAAACCATGACACCATACCTCCTCTGACAGTATTTCAGGATAGGCATGGAGTTCAGCTTATTACTGTGAAACCACAAAGACAGCTAGCTAGACTGTATGCAAGCTACTATCTTGTTCACTGCAGTATCCCTAGCAAATTGCACAACACCTGGCACAGACAACTGAATGATTTCATGAATTTACTGCCCTCACCAGTACAGCTATTTACCTGAAAGTACAAATAAGTAGGTAAGATCCAGAAGAATTGAGGATATGAATCCCTCAGACTTTCTGAATAACTAAGATAGACTGCAGGAAAGCACATCTGGAGGTCTGCTTTTCAGCCCCCAACACTTTGTACTAACTAGCAGCACATTCTAACTCTGGAGAGACTTTTATTATGCAAATGTATGTTTGTAAAGAATTCTTTTAACCACTTGTCACCAATGAGTGAGTAATTGCTAATTACCAACACTCACTTGAAACCAAGTTACTCCTTAAAAGACAGACTCTAATGATTTCAGCAAATGCTGTCACCTTCGCATGTTGGAAAAAAGTAATATAAGTGGTAGCATGGATTCATCTCTGAACCACAGAAAGCTCCAAAGTGAGAACCTCATGTGGACAGTGAAGGCTGAAGTCAACACCCCGTGATCGCTTCTGAATAACATGGCACACCCACGTGGCATTTTGAAACAGATGAGTAGACACGCTGTCATACGCATGCTCTTGTTTTCCTCAACCACTTCTGTCCCTGCCAGCCCCCAACTCAAATAGCCGCCCCCCACAAGTGCCCTTAATGACTTTTAACATTCTCAGAGCAGGAAGTGAAACCTGACAAACAACACATCATCAGCACCATATAGAACTGTTTGTGAAGCCACAGGCTTATAATGGTTATTTTTAAATTATTGTTACTAATGGAGATTATTTTGAATGATTATTTTCTTTTGCCTTGAGTCGTTTCTTTAATGGAGCACTACTAGAATTCTGGGACTTTTCTTGACAAATTTATTCATTATTTTTCATGTATTTCTGCTCTGTTTTTTCCAAGAATGTGGGCTTAAGATGAATGGTTAAAGATGTTTTATACACCACCACCACCCCCGCACAGGAATATTATTCAGCCATCAAAAAAATGGAATCTTGCCATTCGCAATGATGTGGATGGAGCTAAAGGGTATTATGCTGAATGAAATAAGTCAGTCAGAGAAAGACAAATACCATATGATTTCACTCATATGTGGAATTTAAGAAACAAAACAGGTGAATGGGGGGGAAGGGAAGGAAAAATAAAATAAGATGAAAATAGAGAAGGAGGCAAACCATAAGAGATGGTGAACTCTACGAAACAAATTGAGGGTTGCTGGAGGAGAACTACATGTAACTGGGTGGTGGGCATGAAGGAGGGCACTCGAGGTAATGAGCGCTGGGTGTTATATGCAACTGACAAATCACTAATAGAAAGAAAGAAGGAAGAAGGGAAGGAAGGAAGGAAGGAAACAAACCTTATCCAAAGAAAATTTTTTTAAAAAATGTGGGCTTAATCATCATGTCCAATGGTTTATGAAATACCAATGTTAACCTCCCATCCTTATTTTTTCTTGTTTCTATTTTTTCTATATAGATATATGTCTGTATATGTATATGTGTATATGTTTGCATGTACCCATACATGGAGATATATATGTATATGTGTGTACATATATATGTATGTATGTATATCACAAGTTCAGAATAGTTCATAGTTACCTATTATTGATCTATTATTTATCTATTATCTACATTTTATTACTTTTGACCTCTAGACCAATAGTTTTAGACTTTGACTTTCATCAGAATTTCCTGAAGGATTTGTGAAACAAACATCTAGGCCCAACTCTAAATATTCTAATTCAGTAGGTCTACAGTGGATCCCAAAACTTGAATTCTAAACATTTTCAAGGTGATGCAGATGATACTGATCCAAAGCTCCATTTTGAAAACCATTGAGTAAGAGGAGTGACTTCAAAATCCATCAGCGTGGACAACAATTTTAAACACAGAAAAATAAAAGAAGAATTTCAAGAAAATTCAAAACCATGTTCAACTATCTTTTTTTTAATGACATAATAAAAATAATAAAGTATTCAAAACACTAGGAGAGAAGGGCTTTGTGGTAAACTTTCAAAATCACAATAATAATCATTGCTAGAGCTTTCTGAATAAGTATGTGTTTCCTACACATCTGCCAATTTTTTCTGAATTTGAATCTTATAAAAGGGTAAAGCTTCATATCTTTATAAATAAGATGGGCCCTTGGTAAGTCTTTGGATTTTTTCTTCTTTTTGGCTTTGAGATTTAAAATTTATTTATTTTAGAGAGAGAGAAGGCATGCTAGCAGGGGAAGGACAGGGAAAGAGGGAGAAGGAGAGAAGCTGACTCTCCACTGGGCAGTGATCCTCATGTGGGGCTGGATCCCAGGACCCTGCGATCATGACCTGACCTGAAATCAAGAGTTAGTTGTCCAACCAACTGAGGCACAAGACACCTCTGGGTTGTTGGTTTTTTTTCTTCCGAGCCCCATGTTCTCTTTCTTGGGGTCTTGGTTGCTCCTAAAAGTTAACACCATGAGTCACTCTTGCATCTCTACCCATTCAAAATCTGAGAATTGAAAAGAGTTCTTCCTTGTCCCATATCAAAACCTGTTCCCTGAATAAAATATGATTGGGTAATTCATACAAAAGTGTAAAGTGGCTGGTATTTTTGAATGTGTGATTCCTCTCAGAAGAAACCTATTTAAAATGTATTGTTTTCTCCCCTAATCATAAGTGTATTTAATGTTCCAAGTAAACTAAAAAGGTGAAAAAACTGTAAAAAAGAAAATGGAAATCATATAACCTCAAAGTCAGGTAAAATATATGTTAAAATTCTGACTATCTCCTTCAAATGACCCACCGCATGTGTATATGCAAATATACAACCCAACATTATCAAACTGGTAGACTGGGTAAGATATTTGGGAGAGCAGTGCCCAGAAAAATCCCACCCATGAAAAGAACCATTTTTTCCAAGTGTCACATAAGACATATTTCAACAAGTACACACATACTTAGAGCAGGGAGTCTGATGTAGGACTTGATCTCAAAATCCTAGGCTCATGACCTGACCTGAAGGCAGACACTTACACGAATGAGCCACCTAGGCATACCAAGAGGCTCATTTTAGACACAAAGACACCTCTGGATTTAAAGTGAGGGGGTGGAAAACCACTTACCATGCTAATGGACATCAAAAGATTGCTGGGGTGACTATCTTTACACCAAACACATCAAACAAATTAGATATTAAGTGAAAGGCTATAAAAAGAGATGAGGAAGGACACTATATCACTGAAATTCTATAAGAATATTTAAAAATTTTAAATATTTATGCCCCTAACATGCCAGCAGCCAAATATATAAACAAATTAGTAACAAAATTAAAGAAATACATTGATAATAAGACAATAATATTAAAGGGGACATTAACGTCTCACTCACTGAAATGGACAGATCATATAAGCAGAAGAGCATCAAGGAAGCAAAGGCTTTGAAGGAAATTCCAGACCAGCTAGACCTCACAAATATATGCAGAGCATTCCATCCTAAAGCAACAAATACACATGGAACATTCTCCAGAATAAATCACATACTGGCTCAGAAATCAGGTATCAACCAGAACCAAAGGACTGGGATCATTCCCTGCATATTTTCAGACCATAATGCTTTGAAACTGGAACTCAATCATGAGAGGAAATTTGGGAAGAATTCAAATACATGGAAGCTAAAGAGCATCCTACAAGAAAAAAAAAATGAATGGGTAAACCAGGAAATTAAAGAGTTTTAAAAATTCATGGAAACAAATGAAATGAAAACGCTATTCAAAACATTTGAAATGCAGCAAAAGTGGTCTTAAGAGGAAACTATATAACAATACAAGCCATCTCAGATATACAATCTAACCTTACATCTAAAGGAGGTAGAGATAGAACAGAAAATAAAGCCTAAACCCAGCAGAAGAAGAGAATTAATAAAGATTGGGGCAGAGATCACTGAAATTGAAATCAAAACAACAGTGGAACAGATCAAAGAAAGTAGGAGCTGTTTCATTGAAAAATTAAGATTGATAACACCCTGGCCAGACTTAAACAAAAAAAAAAAAAAAAAAAAAGAGAGAGAGAGAGAGAGAAATGATCAAATAAATAAGATCATGACTGAAAGAGGAGAGATCGCAACCAACACCAAAGAAATACAAACAATTATAAGAACATATCATGAGCAAATATATGCCAACAAATTGGGTGTTCTGGGAGAAATGGATGCACTCCTAGAAATGTAGAAACACGAAAGCTGAAACAGAAAGAAATAGAAAACACGAACAGACCCACAACCAACAAGGAAACTGAAGCAGTAATCAAAAATATCCCAACATACAAGAGTCCACGACCAGAAGACTTTCAAGGGGAATTCTACCAAGTATTTAAGGAAGAATTAATACCTATTCTTTTGAAGCTGTTTCAAAAAAATAGAAATGGAAGGGAAACTTCCAAACTCATTCCAAACTCTTTGAATCAGGGATCTAGCACCTTGAGTTTTCCCAAAAAAGCACACCTCCCCAATGTGTTCACAGTGATGTGGTGTAAAAGATCCATTTAATGTACTTAAAACTACTTTAACTCAGATAACATCACTCTGAAGTATGCTACCAAAATGTTAATTGAGAAAAGCTGAAAATTATTTTAGTTTACTCAATATCACATGCTAGAAGAAAGTTTGCATGAGAAAACACTGAGGAGGTAATTTTTTAATCCAGATTTCACAAACTCGTGGTGCAAAATGGGTCCCACAGCATGCTGGCTAATGAGGCCAGCAGTACCTTGACTCCCAAAACCAGACAAAGACCCCACTAAAAAGAAGAATTACAAACTAATACCCCTGATAAACGTGGATGCAAAAATTCACACCAAAATACTAGCCAATAGGATCTAGCAGTATATTAAAAGGATTATTCACTACAACCTAGTGGGATTTATTCCCGGGTTGCAATGTTTGTTCAATATCTGCAAATCAAACAACGTGATAGATCACATTAACAAAAGAAGAGACAAGAACCATATGATACTCTCAATAGATGCAGAAAAAGTATTTGACAAAGTACAGTGAAATTTCTTGATTAAAACTCTCCACTGTATAGAAATAGAGGGTACATACCTCAGTATCATCAAACCCATCTATGAAAAATCCACAGCGAATATCATCCTTCATGGGGAAAAACTGAGAGCTTTTTCCCTAAGGACAGGAACATGGCAGGGATGCCCACTATTACCACTGCTATTCAACATAGTGCCAGAAATCCTAGCCTCAGCAATCAGACCACAAAAAGAAATAAAAGGCATCTAATGCAAGCTGATGCAGCCACTCTGGAAAACAATATGGAGGGTCCTCAAAACGTTGAAAATAGAACCACCCAATGACACAGCAATTTCACTACTGGGAATTTACTATAAAGATACAAATGTAGTGATCTGAAGGGTCATGTGCACCCTAATGTTTGTAGCACAATATCCACAATAGCCAAACTATAGAAAGAGATGAATGGATCATCAACAGATGAGTGGATAAAAAAAATACATGCAGCTATCCAAAAAGAAGAAGATAATGATGATAATGACGACAACGACCAAAAAAAAAAAAAAAAAAAAACTTGCCATTTGTAACAACCTGGATGGAACTGGAGATTATTATGCTAAGCAATATAAGTCAATCAGAGAAAGACAATGATCATATGATCTCACTGATATGAGAAACATGAGAAACAAGACAGAAGATCATAGGGGAAGGAAGGGGAAAAAATGAAACAAGATGAAACCAGAGAAGACAAACCATAAGAGACTCTTAATCTCAGGAAACAAAGTGAGGGTTAGTGGAGGGGTGGGGGCGGGAGGGATGCAGTGGCTGGGTGATGGACACTGGGGAGACTATATGCTATGGTGAGTGCTGTGAATTGTGTAAAACTGATGATTCACAGACCTATACCCCTGAAACAAATACATTATGTTAATTAAAAATTAAAAAATTTTTTTGAAAGGAGCACTGAGTAATGTAGAAAATTGTTGTCATTATATTTATACCTGTAAACTACTATAACACTGTTTATAACACTGTTCATTACATGTAAATTTAAAAATAAAAAAATAAATTTTAGGGACATCTGGGTGGCTCAGTCAGTTAAGGGTCCAACTCTTGGTTTTCAGTTCAGGTCATGATCTCAGGGTTGTAGGAACAAGCTCTGCATCAGGCTCCATGCTCAGCATGGAGTCTGCTTGATATTCTCTCTCTCTCCCTAAACCCTTATTCACTCACTCTTTCTATATAAAATAAATAAAGAAAAATCCTTTAAATAAATAAATAAACTTTTAAATAACAGAAGGAAGTTTGGAAGATTTATAAATATTGGGAAGTTAAAAAACACATTCCTAAAATAAACATCAATGAGTCAAAGAAAAAAATCAGAAAGAAAATTAGAAAATTCTTTGAGATAAATGAACATAAAAATGAAACATACCAAAACTAGTGGGATGCCCTAAAAATCAGTGTTCAGTGGTAAATTTATAGATGGAAATACCTATATTTTTTCAATTCTCAAATCAATAATCTAACCTTCCATCTTAAGAAACTAGAAAAAGAAAAGCAAAAGAAAACGTAAGGAAGGAAGAAATAATGAAGACAAAAGTAAAAATTAGTGGGAAAAAATAGAAAAACAGTGAACAAAATCAATTACAAAAGTTGTTTCTTTAAAAAATTAACAAAACTGATAAAACTTTAGCTAAAATAACCAAGAAAAAAAGAAAGAAGATTCAATTGCTAAAATTAGGAATACAACAGTAGATACTATTATCTATCTTATTTATTTCTTATATGGAAATAAGAATTATAAGGAAACACTATAAGTAATTATAAAGGCAACAATTCAGGTGACCTAGATGAAATGAGAAAATTTGTAGAAAAACCAAACTACCAAAACTGACTTAAGAAGAAACAAAAATTCTTAATAGAATTATAACAAATAAAGAGATAATATTAGTAACATAAAAACTTCCCACAAAGATAGGCCCAGTACAAGGTGGTGTCACTGATAAATTTTACCAAGCATTTAAAGGATAATTAATACAAATTTTATTAATACAAATTAATACAATTTTTTTTTACAAACTCTTCCAATGAAGAATGGAAGAGTTTAGATTTTTCCATTCCAAAGAATGGAAAAGGATGGAACACTTCCTAACTCAATATATGAGGCCAGTATGAGCCTGACACCAGAACAAAAGACAACATAAGAAATCTGTAGTTAGGGTGCCTTGATGGCTCAGTGGGTTAAGCCTTCAGCTCAGGTCAGGTCTCAGGGTCCTGTGTTTGAAGTCTGCCTCCAGCTCTCTGCTCAGCAGGGAGCCTGCTTCCCCCTTTCTCTCTGCCTGCCTCTCTGCCTATTTGTGATCTCTCTCTCTCTCACTGTCAAATAAATAAATAAAATCTTTAAAAAAAAAAAAAAGAAAAAGAAAAAAGAAATCTGTAGTTATATATGCCTTGTGAACATAAATAAAACAATCCTCAACAAAATATAAGCAACTTGAATCCAGCAACATATAAAAAGAATTATACACTATAACCAAGTGGGATTTACTCCACAAATGCAAGGTTGGCTTAACTGAAAATCAATTAATGTAATAAACTATACCAATAGAAAAAGGACAAAAGTCATATGATCATCTCAAGAGATTCAGGAAAAGCAACGGACAAAACTGAATACCTTCTCCCAATATAAGCATGGAAAAATAAGAAACCTTTTCCCCTGGATAAACGAATTTATTAAAAAAACTACAGATAACATCACAGTTAGTGATAAAAGAATGAATACTATGATTAGGAACAAGACAAGGATATCTACTATCACTATTTCTATTCAACATTGTACTGGAGTTCTAGTCAGAATAATTAGGCAAGAAATAAAAAGGATAACAAGACAGACTAAAAAAAGACAAAAAAGAAATCTATGTATATTTACACTTGACATGATCTTGTATAGAAACACACACACATGCTTCACACACACATACTTTTAGAACTAGTAAACAAGTTCAACAAAGTTGCAGGATACAAGATCAACATCCAAAAATCATTTGTATTTCTAAACACTAGCCATAAACACCTAAACATGAAATCAGAAAACCATCCTATTCACAAAAGCATCAAAAATAATAAAATATGTAGAAATAAATGAAACAAAATAATTTCAAGTCTTGTAAACTGAACATAAAACATAAAAAATTAAAACATAAAACATAAAAATTAAATGAATTTTTTAAAGCCCAAATAAACAAAAAATATAACCCATGTTCATGGAATGAAGAAGTTAATATTCAGAAGGCAATACTCTCTCAATTAATCTACAGATTCAACACAATTTATCAAAGTTCCTGCTGGCTTTTATTCAGAAATTAAAATTCATAAGGAAATGCAATGGCAGGCATAGCCAAAGATTCTCGGGAAAGCAGAACAAAGTTGGGGGATACATACACAGTTCCCAGTTTCAAACATTTTACAAAGTTTCAGTAATCAAAACAGTGTGGTATTGACATAAAGCTGGACATACAGACCACTGTAATAGAGTTGGGAGTCCAAAAATAAACACACATATTTATGAGCAGTTGAATTTGCAAATGTGTATAGACAATTCAGTGGGGAAAGTAATCTTATGTGGAATCTTATGTGGAATCTTGTATGTGGAACAACTGATATCCACATACAAAAGAATCAAGTGAGACCCCTTCCTTAAAATATACAACAAAACAAAACAAAACAAAACTTCCCTAAATATAATAGCTAAAACTATCAAACCCTTAGAAGAAAACAGGATAAATCTTTGTGACCTTTGATAAAACAAAACATTCTTAGATACAAAACCAAAAGCACAAGGTATAAAAGTTAAAACAGAAAAATTGGACTTCATCAAAATTAAAAACTTTTGGCCAAGAAAGCAAAGTAAGAGAAGATCCTATGTTCACCTTGTCCTAAAGATAAAACTAGATAAAACAGTGTAAATAACCTAGGAAACACCCAAATGACTGGCAGAACAAACTCCATAACTAAAGTTAGAGAAAAGGCCACATCAAACAGGGTCAGAAAGGCACAGGGTTGAGACAAATGGTCATGGCTGTAGAGAGCCTCAAACAGAAGAGTGAGAAACAGATTACCACACCAGGGAGCCTACACAAGGAAGACAAATCCCCAAAACATTTGGCTTCGAAAACTAGCGGGACCAAATTTCCTGAGTTCATACAACCATCCAGACTTAGAGACTGGATTTTAAAATTCAGAAGGCTGGGCTCTGAAAGAACCTAAAGGGTGTTAGGAAGATGAGTTCCCACCCTTAAAGAGACAGCACGACCAAAAGACCACAGAAATACAGCATAGAAACAGCAGTTTGAAAAATACCTAGGGCACATAGGAGGGAGAATTATTTATACATTTCAGAGTGCATCCCAGAAGGGCAGTGTTCACTGAAGAACTTCTCTAGGAAAAAAGGAGCTGGCAGGCACCTTCTCCCTCCCCACTACTCAGCATAAACACAAGGCCAGCTGGGGAAAACAGCACAGTACTGGAACTTGCTACCTAACTTCCTTACACTACAACTTGCCACCACCCTCCCCTCAGCTTCAGTGGATCCACCTTTCCAAGTCTCAGTTGCTTCAGACCATATGCTGTGGATCCCTTCCCCCAAAGGACTGGTGAAAATCTTGCCAATACTATGTCTCCTGACCTATATGTTTTTTGGGGCCATGGTCCAGTGGCAGTGTTCAGGACCACAAGCCCTGCAAAAGCCCAGGAACACTTTGTTCAAACTGCATAACCCAACCAGGTCTCCTAGTCCTGACAGCAGTAGTGGCAGATCTCATTTCACAAGCAGATCAGAGCACCTCTTGTTAAAACCACATACCCCACCCTGATCAGACAAAATGCTGCCCACAACGGGCAAAAGAAATCTCTGCAGATGACTGGACTAAAAGAAAAAGCAGTTAGAACACAACAGCGGGACATGCAACACACATAGGAGACACCACAGATGTACCAGGTTCTGTAAATGTGGGACACAACACGGCACTACAGGACCTCTTTTTCATAAGGCTATTACTTTCTTTCTCTCTCTCTTTTTTTTTAAGGCTACTACTTTCAAGAGCAGAGACTTAGCTGCTAATTAACACAAACAAACAGATAGTTAGGTAAAATTTAAAGTAATGACCAAAAATTAAATTTAAAGTAAATTTAAAGTAAATTTAATTTTAATTTTAAATTTTAATTTAAATTTTAAAGAAAATTTAAAGTAATGACCAAAAAGACATTCACTGGACTTGAGAAAAGAGTGGAGGACATCAGTGAGACCTTTAACAAAAAGATTTTTAAAAGAACCAATTAAAGGTGAAGAACATAAAAACTGAAATTAAAAATATACTTGATGGAATAAGTGGTAGACTGGAGAAAGCAGAGGAACAAATTAATGACCTGGAAGGAGAGTAATAGAAAACAATTGATGTGAGTGAGTGAGAGAAAAAAGTTAGGAAAATTGAGAAAACACTCAGGGAATCAGTGACTCCATTAACTAGAATAACATTCACATTATAAGGATAGCTGAAGGAGAAGAGAGAGAAAAGGCAACAGAAAACTTACTTGAGGAAATAATAGCTGAAATTTTACCTAATCTGCGGAAGAAAGCAGATATCCAGATCCAGAAGGCATGGAGATCCCCCCAAAAATCAACCCAAGGAGGTCCACACCAAGACACACAGTAACTAAAATGCTAAAAAGTAGTGATAAAGAAAAAAAAATATCAAAGCAGCAAGAGAAAAAAAAAAAAACACGGTCCATACAGAGAAATGCAAGAAGACTATCAGGTGATTTTTTTTTTTTTAGCAGAAACTTTGCAGTCCAGAAGAGAGAGGCATGGTATATTCAAAATACTGAAAGGTGAAAATCTGCAACCAAGGATGCTCTCTACAACAAGGCTATCATTCAGAATAGAAGAAGAGATAATGAGTTTCTCAGACAAATAAAAGTTAGAGCAATTCATGATCATTACCAGCCCTATAAGAAATATTAAAAAGGAATCTGTGAGTGGAAAGAAAACATCATAAATAAGAGTTAGAAAGTAGAAGGTACAAAAACAGTAAAACTAAAAATATCTGAAAAAAATCAGTTGAGACTCAGAAAAGGATATATAGCATGATACCATATACCAAAAACATGGGGGAGAGAGGAGTAAAGAAAAGTCACAAACTTAAGCAACCATCAACTTAATATAGACTGCTATATGCAGATGTTGTATACAAACCTAAAGGTGGCCATAAATCAAAAATAAGTAATAGACATGAAGAAAGTAAGGGAGAGGAATCCAAATATAACACTAAAGAGAGCTAGCAAACCATAAAAGAGAGCAGGGAAGAAGAATCAGCAAAGAACTACCAAAAAAAAAGTAACAAAATGATGATAAATACATATTTTCCAATAATTATCTTGAATGTAAATGGACTAAATACCAAGACATAGGGTAAAAGTGTAGATAGAAAACCAAGACCCATCTATATACTGCCTACAAGAGATTCATTTTAGACTTAAAGACACCTGCAGATTAAAAGTGAGAGGATGGGGAACCATTTATCATGCAAATGTATGTCAAAAGAAAGACTGGGTAACAATATTTATATTGGACAAATAGACTTTAAAACAAAGATTGTAACAAGATACAGAGAAAAACATTATATAATAAAGGGACAACCCATCATAGAGATATAACAATTATACATATTTATTTACATAGTACTAACCAAATACATAAAATGGTATTTAACAAATAAAGAGAAATTAATTGATAATAATACAATAATAGTAGGGGAACTTAACACCTCACTTACATCAATGGATATATTATCTAATCAGAAAATCAACAAGAGAACAGTGACTTTGAATGACACCCTAGACCAGATAGATTTAACAGATATATTCACACATTCAATTCTAAAATAGTAGAATGAACAATCTTTACAAGTGCACATGAAACATTCTCCAAAAGAGATCACATATTAGACAATAAAACAAATCTCAACATATTAAAAAAGATTAACATCATATCATGCATCTTTTCTGACCACAATGCTATGAAACTAGAAATCAATACAAGAAAATACCTGCAGGGGCACCTGGGTGGCTCAGTCTTTAAGTATCTGCCTTCAGCTTAGGTTATGATCCCAGGGTCCTGGGATCGAGCCCCATGACCAGCTCCTTGCTCTTTGGGAAGCCTGCTTCTCCCTCTCCTGCTCCCCCTGCTTGTGTTCCCTCTCATACTGTGTCTGTCTCTGTAAAATAAATAAATAAAATCTTAAAAATATCTGCAAGGAGCACAAATGTGTGGCGGCTGAATAACTTGCTACAAAACAATGAATGGGTCAACCAAGAAATCCAAGAAATTAAAAATGACATGGATAAAAACAAAATTGAAAATACAACAGTATAAAATCTGGAATGTAGCAAAAGCAATTCTCAGAGGGAATTTTAAACCAATAATGCTACCTAAAGAAGCAAGAAATTTTTCAAGTAAATAACCTACTTGTATACCTAAAGGAGCTAGAGAAAAAACGAACAAAACCCAAAACAATAAAAGGAAAGAAATAATAAATATCAGAACAGAAATAAATGATACAAAAACTGAAAAAAAAAAATAGAACAGATAAATGAAACCAGGAGCTAGTTTGTTATAAAGATCAACTAAATTGATAATCCTCTAGCCAGACTCATCAAGAGAGAGAGAGAGAGAACTCAAAGAAAAACCCAAGTGAAAGAGGATAAATAACTTATGCCACAGTAATCAAAACTAAGAGATTATTATGAAAAATTATATGCCAACAAATTGGAAAACCTATAAGAAATGAATAAATTCCTAGATACATAACCTACCAAAACTGAAGCAGGAAGAAATAGAAAACTTGAACAGACTAGTAACTGGTAATGAAATTGGATTAGTAATCAATCAAAAAACACCCAACAACAACAACAAAAAGTCCAGGACCAGATTACTTCACAGGTGAATTCTACCAAGCATTTAAAGTAGAATTAATGCCTATTCTTTTTAACCAATCCAAAAAAAAAAAAAAAATAGAAGAAAACTTCCTAATTCATTCTATGGGAACATAATTTCCCTGATACCAAAACCAGATAAAGACACCACAAAGAAAGAGAACTACAGACCAATATCTCTGCTAAATACAGATGCAAAAATTCTCAACAAAATATTGGCAAACTGAATCCAAAAATACATTAAAAATTTCATTCACTGAAATTGAGTGGGATTTAGTGCTGGGATGCAAGTGTGGTCCAATGTTCACAAATCAACCAACATGATACATCACATCAATAAGAGAAAAGATGAAAGCCATATGATCATTTCAAAACAGAAAAGACATTTGGCAAAGTACAGCATCCATTCACGATAAGAAAAAATAAACTCTCAATGAAGTAGATTTGGAGGGAACATACCTCAACATAATAATAAAGGCCATATTTGAAAAACCCAAACATCATACTCAGTGGGGAAAAACTGGAAGCTTTTCCCCTAAGGTCAGAACAAAACAGGGATATCCATTCCCATGGCTTTTATTCAACATGGTACTGGAAATCCTAGCCACAGCAATCAGATAACAAAAAGAAATAAAAAGCATCAGGGCTGGTAAGGAAAAAGTAAAATGTTCACTATTTGCAGATGACATATCATTTATAGAAAACCTGAAGGACTCCACCAAAAAGCTACTAGAACTGATAAATGAATCCAGTAAATATCAGGATACAAAATCAATGCTCAGAAACCTGTTTCATTTCTATACACTCATAATTAAGAAACAGAAATAGAAATTAAGAAAACAATCCCATTTACAATTATACCCAAAATAATAAAATATCTAGGAATAAACTTAACCACGGAGGTGAAAGACTTGAGAACTATAAGACATTGATTAAAAAAAAAAAAAAAAAAAACCTGAAGACAACACAAAGAAATAAAAAAACATTCCATGCTCGTTGGTTGGAAGAAAAAATATTGATAAAATGTCTATATTACCCAAAGCAATATATAGCTTTAATGCAATCCCTATGAAAACACAAGCAGGATTTTTCACAGAGCTAGAACAAACAATCCTAAAATGTGTATGGAACCACAGAAGACCCCGAAGAATCAAAATAATCTTGAAAAAGGATGTTTTCGAGGGCATCACAATTCCAGATTTCAAGTTATATTTCAAGGCTGCAGTAATCAAAATAGTATGGTACTGGCACAAAAATAAACACACAGATCAATGGAACAGAAAAAGAAAACAAAGATAAACTCACAAATGTTGGTTAATTTATCTTTGATAAAGGAAGCAGGAACATACAATGGGAAAAAGAAAGTCTCTGCAACAAATAGTGTTGGGAAAACTGGTCAGCTACTTGCAAAAGAATGAAACCAGACTGCTTTCTTACACCAAACACAAAAATAAACATAAAATAGATAAAGAACCTAAATTTGAGGTCTTAAACCTTAAAAATCCTAGAAAAGAGCACAGACAACATTTTTCTGACATTGGCTTTGGCAATATTTTTCTAGATATGTCTCCTGAGGCAAGGGAAATAAAAGCAAAAATAAACTATTGAGACTACATCAAAATAAAAAGCTTCTGCATGGCAAAGGAAACTATCAACAAAAATAAAAGGCAACCTACTTAATGGGAGAAGACACTTGGAAATGATATACCCAATAAAGGGTTAGTATCGAAAATACCTAGAGACTTACAAAACTCAATACCAAAAAAACAAATAATCCAAGGAAAAAGTGGGCAGAAGACATGAACAGGCATTTCTCCAAAGAAGACATACAGATGGCCAACAGACACATGCAAAAATGTTCAAAATCAATCATCCTCAGGGAAACAAAAACCAATACCACAATGAGCTATCACCTCACACCTGCCAGAATGGCTAAAATCAAAAACACAAGAAACACAAAATGTTGGTGATGATGTGGAGTAAATGGTATTCTCATGCACTCTTGGTGGAAATGCAAAGTGGTTCAAGCCACTGTGGAAGACAGTATGGAGGTCCCTCAAAAAATTAAGAATAGAGCTGCCCTAAGATCCAGCAATCACACTATTGGCCATTTACTAAAGAATATGAAGGGATATTCATATCTCTCATTTGAAGGGATATATGCACCTCTATATTTATTACACCATTATTTTCAATTTACAATCTATGGAAGCAGCCCAAGTTTCATCAACAGATGAATAGATAAAGAAAATGTGGTGCCTGTGTGTAATGGAATAATATTCAATCATAAAAAAGGGAATGAAACCTTGCTGCTTGCAACAACATAGCTGATTCTAGAGAATATACTACTAAGCGAAATAAGCCAGAGAAAGGCAATTGCCATATGATTTCACTCATATTGTGAAATTTAAGAAACAACAAAGGGAAAAAAGAGACAAAACACAGACTTTTAACTACAGAGAACAAATAAGATGGTTACGAGAGGAATGGTGGGTGAGAGGATGGGTGAAGTAGGTGAAGGGAATTAAGAGTACACTTATTTTGATGAGCACTGAGTAATATATGAAACTGTTGAATAACTATACTGTACACCTGAAACTAATATAACAACTAATATAACAATTTACATTAACTACACTGGAATTAAAATTTAAAAAAATCTGGAAGAGCAAACATTGGAGAACCAGCAATGTTTCAAACAAGTCATAAAAACCATTGTCATCTTTCTGAAAAGAAATTTTAAACTTTTTTATTTCAAAGGACGTAATTTTAAAAGTGGAAGTTAACACAAGAATGGAAGAAAATATCCATAAATCATGTATCTGATAAGGGACTTGCATCTAGAGTATATTAAGAAGTCTTACAATTCACAAATTGTTAAGACAAACACAAATAACTCCAATTTTAAAATCAAGCAAAGTGTTTAGATATACATTTCAAGTAAGTTTATAGAAAGATACTTGATATAACTAGTCAAGTGCAATTCCATATCAAAACCACTTGTTGTGATGGCTAGAATCAAAATAATAAGCATTTGTGAGGATGTAGAGAGTCTAGAACTTGATACGTTGTTAGTGGAAATGTAAAATAGTGTAGAGCTTTGGAAACAGTTTGCAAAGTTCCTAAAAATCTTAAATATAGTATTACCATATGATTCAGTAACTCCACTCCTAGGTATCTAACAAAGAGAATTGAAAACACGTGTCTGCACAAAACTTATACACAAATGTTCATAGTAGCATTATTTATAATAGCCCAAAATAGGAAAAACCCAAAATGTCTATCAACTGATTGATTGAGAAACAGGGAACCCAAAATGTCTATCAACTGATTGATTGAGAAACCAGGGTGGTATATTCATACAATGGAATAGATATCAAGTTATGGATACATACTACAACGTGGGTGAACCATGAAAAGATTATAGAAGTAAAAGAAGCAGACATGAAAGAGCACATAATGTTTTATTTCATTTACATGAAATGTCCAGTATAAGCAAATCATAAAAACAAAAAGTAGATTAGTCAATGCGAGGGTCTGGGGGAAGGAGGAAATTGTGAATGACTACTAATAGGTACAGGGTTTCTTTTTGGGTGGTAAGTATGTTCTGGAATTAGATAGTGGTGATGGTTGCACAACTTTATGAATATACCAAAACCCACTGAAATGTATACACCAAAGGAAAAGGAATGTAAATAGAATGTGTTTGTATTTCAATAAAAGGGAAAAAAAGTAATAATAAACATTTTGTACGTGTATTGCTACATACTAGGGATTTCTTTCTAAGGATAGATTCCCAAATGTGTGATTACTGTGTCTAACTTATATGGGGTTATTTCCCCTATTTCTGTATTGCCTAGTTGTTTTCCAAAAGTGGTACATTACTTCACACTCATCATGACAATTTATCAGTAGGTTCCTTTCTCTGAATTCTGGCCGTTACACTTTTTTTAATTTTTGCTAAGCTGATGTAGGAAAACAGTATCATTATTTAAACTCCACCTCCCTATTTCATTCACTTTTTTTCATACTCTAATGTATATGGATTTCCCTAACAATGTATTGCCAGGTTGTATCTGTTGCCTATTTTTCTATTAGATTGTCATTACCTTTACAATTTATGAGAGGTCTTTCTACATTTGATGTATTAACCCTTATCTATCTTACACATTACAGATTATCCCCCTTTCATTTATGATGCCTATATCTTTAAATGCCCATCTATATTATTACAATATGATTTGAATGATTTGTAAAATAAGAAATAAGCAAGACTACCCCATACCTCCTCTTTCTATGAACATTCATACTCTCCCATGTCCTTACTCTCACCATTAAACTAGAAACCATCCAAAAAGAAAGTTCTCCTCTTCCTACCACCAAATATAGCAAACTGCCTGAATATGTACCTATACATGCTGCCCCTTAAAAACCTCAAATCCATCAACTAGTCTCTTTTGGTATCCAAGGACCATCATCCCTTTCCATAGCTCCTTAAAATTTGAATTCAAACTTTTGGCTTTGTACCATCACTTACTGTGACCAGAACTTGATAGGTGTCAAAAAATTCTAGTTGAATTGAATTAACAGGTTTGGGAGAAAACAGATTAGGAATTGATCAAAAATAAATCCATTTCCTGAAATTAATGGGACCAGATTAACCTGGTCTAGCCAATTTTTTTTTTAATATTTATTTATTTATTTGACAGGCAGAGATCACAAGGAGGCAGAGAGGCAGGCAGAGAGAGAGAAGCAGGCTCTCTGCTAAGCAGAGAACCCTATGCGGGACTCGATCCGAGGACTCCGAGATCATGACCCGAGCCAAAGGCAGCGGCTTAACCCACTGAGCCACCCAAGCGCCCCCTGGTCTAGCCAAAATTTTAAAGCAGTGTTTCTCACATATTGTTTTAGTCTCAGGACCTCTTTACCCCCTTAAAAATGTACCCCCAGAGGCTTTTATGTAGGTGATTTAGATCTATCAACTTTTACTACATTCAAATTAAAACCAAGTTTTAAAATATATTCATTAAATTTAAATAAGAATAAACACATTTTATGTTAGCATAAATAAATATTATATGACAAGAGGTGCCTGGGTGTTGCAGTGGGTTGAACAACTGACTCTTGTTTCCACTCAGGTCATAACCAAGTATGTTGGCTCCGTGGTCTTTGCTGAGTCCTTTTGAGATTCTCTTTCCCTCTCCATCTGCCCCTCCTCCCATGCTCTCTTGCTCTCAAATAAACAAATAAACCTTTAAAAAATGTTTTATGAAATAACTGTATTTTCCAAAACAAATTAGTGAGAATGGTGGCATTGTTTTATATTTTGTAAATCTCTTTTATGTCTTGCTCAACAGAAGAAAATTGGAGTCTCATATCTGTACCGCATTTCATCTGTTGCAGTGTATTGCTTTGTTTCAAGTATATGAAATAGATCCAATCTCACACAGATATATAGTTGGGAAAGAGGGAGTATTTTAATTACCTTTTTAGATAACCATGGATGTTCTTCTTCTGTACTACATCAAAATTGCCAAGTAGCAGTTTCTTAAGGCTTAGTTGCAATGGGGAATCTTAAATCATATCAGTGTACATTTTAACTCTGTTACATAAAAACCTACTGCTGTATCTTGCATGATTTTATAACACTATGCATCATTGGTCATTCCGAAAAATTGATTCAATGAGTTATGGAGATTTTCTAAATTTGACACGTTTCATTATACACATATTTTTAAAATAATATTTGTTAATATCATCAGTGATTTTAGCTGAAAATTCTTTAAGTTTTAGGAATTACTAAGCTTACTGTGGTGGATACAAGTTTCTAAAATTCTGATTTTCACTAGAACACTAAAATTTTGTTATTTACAAAAGATACATTCAGAGATTGTTTCCCTAGAAGTGACTCACTGCATTCCTTCTTAAGAAAAAGCCTTCCAAATACTCAAGTTAAAATACCAGTTTGTCATTCTTTCAAGTAAGAACAGTGTTCCATGAAAAAAAGTTGTTAATTCAGCTGGCAACTCACTCACTGATTTTTTCTTTTTATGTTTCAGGTTTTATTTAAATTCTAGCTAGTTAACATGTAGTATGATATTTATCTAGTACAGATAAATACAAGCAAAACAGTAAGTCCAATGTTCATTTATAAGGTAAAAGTAGAAATCTTCAGACAGGTTATTAATTGAATCTTTATGCTTGCAGCAAATGTTTTAACACAAATTACAGTATTGTTGGAAAGCGGCAGTGCCACAACTTCTTTAACTGACTTTTCAGCCAGCAGACATTCAACAAAGTCAACTGTGCAAGGTTTTATTCTTCCCTAAGCTATTGTATGTATTTTTCCAGCCTAGGCAATATAGTAATTTATTCTGTGAGATGCTCCTGCATCTTTTGAATCTCTAGTTTGAAAAGCTATAACAAACAATTTTTAGTTTTCAAGACAAATCATCATGGAGTGCCTCAGTGGCTCAGTTGGTTGAGTATCTGACTCAGTTTTGGCTCAGGTCATGGTCTCAGGGTTGTGGGATTGAGCCCTCTGTCAGGCTCTGCACTCTTCTCCCTTTCCCCCTCCCCCTGCTCACACACAAGTTCTCTCTATTTCTATAAATAAATAAATAAATAAATAAATAAATCTTTAGAAAGAAAGAACTCATCATGTCTATGTTTAAAATAGTCTATTACTTTATCTCTGAAGTATGAATGATAGGTCCAAAAATGATACCACAGTATTATTGGCACTATAATATAATTTAAAATTTTTTCCCTAAAATTTAAAATTCCCTAAAATTTAAAATTTTTGCCCTAAACACAGTAAGGAAAATTCTTATTCTATGCACTGAAGAGGAAATAGCTTTTGTCTATTTTCTTTTTTGTTTTTCATTTCTTACTTGTAATCCAAAGAAATTGGTAAAAACTATAAGTAATTTTCCTTTCCCAAGTGAGCTAACACCCTACATATAAATTTGTCCTTATCCTACACATAAATGGTGCAGCTGCTCATTGAGAAAAATCTTCTAATCTCTCTTTTTAAATTTAATGATCCATCCTTAAATATAATGAAAATGCATTATATGTAGATTTCATTCCATTTTAAATAAAAATACTATATTCTAAAAAAAGTAAGATTTAATAGAATTATAAAATTAAGAAGAGTTCTTCAGAAAAAAAAATATTACTGAAACAAAAAACAAAAGAATACTTTTTTATTGTATTCTGTGTAGGAAATTTGAGATTTCTTCTTTCTTTTTTTTTTCATTCTTTCTTTCTTTCTCGCTCTTTCTCTCTCTCTCTCTCTTTCTTTCTTTTTCCAAATGATGGAAGACAATGTTATCATTATCTGACTTTTAGTGACATTGAACATCTTTTTTATATACACCTTTTCATATTTTATACATACTTTTTTCATATTTTCACTAAATCGATTATATAATTTTCCATTTAAAAAGTTAGATTGTCATTTTCTTAATAACATTTTACCCCACTGTAATTAATACCTATCTTTTGACTTTGTCAGATTTCTTCCCTTCAATACTGAAACTTTTTAATACTTACATAATCAAATCTGTCAATTTTTCCTTTATAACTATGCATTTCCTGTGTTGTTTTAGATGTCATCTTTATCACAATATTATAAAACTATTATTTAATATATTATCTTAGTATTTTATTTTACATTTGCATTTATATATTTAAACTACTGGGGGCACCTAGGTGGCTCAGTTGGTCGAGTGTCTGCCTTCAGGTCAGGTCATAATCCTAGGGTCTTGGGATTGAGCTCTCGGTTAGGCTCTCTGGTCACCAGGGTGCCTGATTCTCCCTCTGCTTCTGCAGGTTGTTCCTCCTGTTGGTGTGCTCTCTCTGTCAAATAAATCAATGAAGTCTTTAAAAATAAAATAAATTGTCTGAAGTTGATGGTTATTTATGGTGTTATAAATGATTGTTTTTCTTCTACATGGATAGCCAGTTTTTCTATACTGTTTATTGAATAATTTTTTTGTCTCCCAAAGTTGACAAGCCACCTTTAACATTAATGAAATGCTGAAAGGAAATAAAATAAAATGAAATGAAAAAAATTAATGAAGTTCCTTTAAAACAAAATTACAAAAACAACCAGAAACAATTAACAAAATGGCGGTAAGTACATACTTATCAATGATTAAATGGAAATGGACTAAATGTTCCAACCATAAAACAAAGTGTGGTTGAATGATTAAAAACAAAGCAAGAGTGGGGACAAGATGGAGGCGAAGTAGGAGGAGGCGCCTTTTAAACCTGTACCCTAAAGTGAGCTGATTACCTACCAAAGAACTCTGATCACCCATGAAATCAGCCTGAGATCAGAATTATACACGTCTGGATCTCTACAGGGGCAGAAGCCGCCAGTGGGCAGTTAAAGCGGTGTGGGAACAGCGGACTGATATTGGAAGATAACCAAAGCAGGGAGGAAGCCACCAGAGGTGACCCATTGGAAACTAATACCCCCAATATGAGAGAGAGTGCCCTGCATCTGGGGACCAGCATTAACTTGGAGACTGGTTGAAAGCACTCCAAAAGAGCAAAGGATCGTGGGGGGGGAAATTGTGGGAATTGGGGCAGCTAGGGACAGGGGCTTAAGTCCCTGGTCCCAGGGCACCCTCCCTTGGTGCTGAGCAAGAGAGAGTGTGGTGGAGAAACCAGGTCTTGGTCCGTAAGCTGCCAGTGTGCCTGAGAATGCGTGGGGTCTGGCTCCTGTGAGTGGGTGAGAGCAACGCCAGACGGCGCTCTTAGACCCAGAAAGACCAGGAACTCCCAGCCCGGGCCAGCAGGAAAATCTCAGTCTGCAATCACTGCTTGGAACCTCGCTGGCACTCTGGAGCTGCCCAGATAGCCACTGCTGCCCTGGCTTTGGGTACAAGCAAAAGATCCTGCATCCCCAGGAACCGCGACTCAGAACCTGCTTTGCCAGAGGCCAAGGGGGAACTTATTTGGGCTCTGCAGCCAGACTGAGGCTTCTTTCTGAGAGAGAGGTCAGGGTGCACTTTGTTTTCCTCTAAAACTACAAAAACCATCAAAAGCTGTCAAGGTGAGAGAAGAAAAAAGTGAACAAACATAAAAACCACCAGAGAACAAAACCCTGAAAAAAACCAGTTTCCTCAGAGCCCACCCCCTTGAGGGAGGCAGGGGGACTTAACTCAGGGAACATCATTGACTGAAAACCCACATGGCAGCGCCCTCCCCCAGAAAACAAACCAAGAAAGAAAAAAAAAAAAAAAAAGGACTTCATAGGAAAACTTTTATTTTTTACTCATTCCACTACTCTGGTTCATTTTTTTTTATATATAAATAATTTTTTTTAACATATTTACCATCACAGTGAGCTGTCCAGTACACCAAATTCCATAATAACCTTCTAACCTGAACTTTTTGATACGTACACCTATATTTCTCTTTTGCATTACTATTTTTTGAATTTCTTTTCTTAATTTTAGTTTAGTTTAGTCCAGTTTATTCCTTTTTATTTTTATTTTCTAATATTCATATAGAGTTAAACTTCAAAGTAATCCCCTTTCCCCAATCAATACTACCCCTATAGGCAAACCAATTTTTAATACCCCTTTATCATAGGAAAGTTGAGTCCTTTAACAAAGATATCAAGATACATCCAGGAAGAATCAAAACAACCTTCCTCGCCACACTGAGAATTTATAACCACTCTCCCATCTTTTTGTTCCACCAGTGTTTCTGGGGTTTCCACCAGAACTTGGGGTTCTTTTTGACAAGGTTCTTCCTTTATTTGCATATATATATATCTTTTCTCTTATCATATACTTTTATCAGTCTTTTTGTTTGTCTGTTTTTGTTTGTCTACTTCATAAATCTTACCTTGGGGCCCATTTGGGCTGAACCTTCTCTTTTATCTTCCCTTTCTTTCCTGTCTCTCTCTCTCTCTCTCTTTTTTTTTTCTTTTCTTTTCTTCTGTCTCTTGTTTGGGTGGTAAATCCTGATTGCTCAGAAGTGTTCCAGGGTGCACCTTGATTGCACCACAGTCAATACATCCAGCTACATCTGTTCAGTTATCTCTCACCAAAATGACTAGGAGGAGGAATGCCCAACAGAAGAAAAATACAGAGAATGGACGTTCTGCAACAGAGCTAACAGCTATCAACATAAACAATATGTCAGAAAGAGAATTCAGGCTAAGAATTATCCAAGCAATAGCTAGGTTGGAGAAAGCCATGAATGACCAAACGGAATTGATTAGGGCCGAACTGAAAGTGACCAGAGATCATGTTTTCAATGTTAGGGAAGAGCTGAAAGCTACCAGGAATGAGCTTCACAATGCTCTCAATGAGTTCCAATCTAATCTAAATTCTCTCAAAGCTAGGGTAACTGAGACAGAAGATAGAATTAGTGGTCTGGAGGACAAACAGATAGAGAAAAGGATCAGGAGGAAGCCTGGAACAAACAGCTTTGAAGCCACGAAAACAGAATCAGGGAAATAAATGATGCCATGAAAGGTTCCAATGTAAGAATTATTGGAATGCCTGAAGGGGATGAGAAAGAAAGAAGTCTAAAAGATAAAGTGGAACAAGTTCTTCATGAAAATTTTCCCAATCTCGTGAATGGAACCAGTGTTCATGTACTAGAGGCTGAACAGTCTCCACCCAAGATTATACATTCCAAAAAAAATCACGACACCTGATAATCAAATTGAGGAATCATAATTGTAGGTATTATCTCTTGAAAGCCGCTAGGACAAAGAGGCTCCTTACTTACAGAGGAAAGCCCATCAGAATAATGTCAGACATGTCCACAGAGACCTGGCAAGCCAGAAAGGGTTGGCAAGATATATTCAGGGCACTAAATAAGAAGAACATGCAGCCAAGAATACTTTATCCAGCAAGACTGACATTCAAAATGGATGGAGAGATAAAGAGTTTCCAAGACCAGCAAGGCTTAAAAGACTATGCAACCACCAAGCCGACACTACACGAAATATTAAGGGGGGTTCTATAAAAGAGGAAATATTCTAAGAATAGCATCGAACAGAAATATAGAGACAATCTACAGAAAGAAAGACTTCAGAGTTAACACGATGTCAATAAAAACATATCTATCAATAATTACTCTCAATGTGTATGGCCTAAATGCACCCATAAACTGGCACAGGGTTGCAGATTGGATAAAACGAAAGGACACATCCATATGTTGTCTACAAGAGACCCATTTTGAACCTAAAGATACACCCAGACTGAAAGTGAAGGGATGGAGAAGCATTTTTCATGACAATGGGCCTCAAAAGAAGGCTGGGGTAGCAATTCTCATGTAAGATAAATTAGATTTTAAACTAAAGACTGTAGTCAGAGATACAGAAGGACACTCCATTATTCTTAAAGGGACTATCCACCAAGATGATCTAACAATTGTAAATATCTATGCCCCCAATATGGGAGCAGCCAATTACATAAGAAGATTGTTAATCAAGATAAAGAATCATATTGATATGAATACATTAATAGGAGATCTTAACACACCTCTCTCAGAAATAGATTATTGAAGCAGAAAATGAATAAAGAAACAAGAGCATTGAATGACACATTGGAACAGACACACAAAACAGGCAAACAAATCAAAAAATGGGCAGAAGATATGAACAGACACTTCTCCAATGAAGAAATACAAATGGCTATCAGACACATGAAAAAATGTTCATCATCACTAACCTTCAGGGACATTCAAATTGAAACCACATTGAGATATCACCTTACACCACTTAGAATGGCCAAAATTAACAAAACAGGAAACAACATGTGTTGGAGGATGTGAAAAAAGGGGAACCCTCTTACACTGTTGGTGGGAATGCAAGTTGGTGCAGCCTCTTTGGAGAACAGTGTGGAGATTCCTCAAGAAATTAAAAATAGAACTTCCCTATGACCCTGCCATTGCACTCCTGGGTATTTACCCTAAAGATACAGATGTCATGAAAAGAAGGGTCATCTGTACCCCAATGTTTATAGCAGCAATGGCCATGGTCGCCAAACTGTGGAAAGAACTAAGATGCCCTTCCATGGACGAATGGATAAGGAAGATGTGGTCCATATACACTATGGAGTATGATGCCTCCATCAGAAAGGATGAATATCCAACTTTTGTAGCAACATGGACGGGACTGGAAGAGATTATGCTGAATGAAATAAGTCAAGCAGAGAGTCAATTATCATATGGTTTCACTTATTTGTGGAGCATAACAAATAACATGGAGGACATGGGGAGAGGAGAAGGGAGTTGAGGGAAATTGGAAGTGGAGGTGACCCATGAGAGACAATGGACTCTGAAAAACAATCTGAGGGGTTTGAAGTGGTAGGAGTTTGGGGTATCAGGTGGTGGGTATTATAGAGATCATGGATTGCTTGGAGCACTGGGTGTGGTGAAAAAATAATGAATACTGTTATGCTGAAAATAAATAAAAAATAATTTTAAAAACAAAACAAAAAATCAAAGCAAGACTCATCTATATGTTGCCTAAAGAGATATTTCAGACCTAAAGAAACACACAAACATAGTGAAGAAATGGGGAAGACTTCAAACAAATGGAAATGAAAATAGAGCTGGAAAAAACAACTAGTAAGTTGTTGAACATGACATAAAAAACTAACGATGTTGGCTCCTTAAATATAGTTTTAAAATAGAAAAAGAAAGAAAATAGACCTGGGGTAGCAATATTTTTATCAAATAATATAGACTTTAAAACAAAAACTGTAATAAGATACAAAGAAATATATTTTCATAATGACAAAGGTTTCAATTCTTTAAGAGAATATAATAATTATATTGATAAATAAATATCTGTACACCCAACATTGGAGCAATTAAATACATAAATCAAATACTAAGAGTCATAAAAGGAGAAAATGAAGGAAATATAATAATAGTAGAGGACATTACCACCCATTTTCATCAATGGATAGATCAACCAGAGAGAAAATCAGCAAGAAAATTTTGGCTTTGAAATTCAAATCAAAACTACATTGAAGTACCACCTTACACCAGTTAGAATGGCAGAGATTAAGAAAACAGTAAACAACAGATGTTGGAGAAGATATGGAAAAAAGGGAACCCTCTCATGTTGTTGGTGGGAGTGCAAGTTGGTGCAGCCACTTTGGAAAACAGTGTGGAGATATCTCAAAAAAATAAAAATAGAGCTACCCTATGACCCTGCAATTGCACTACTGGGTATTTACCCCAAAGATGCAGGTGTAGTGAAAAGAAGGGCCATCTGTACCCCAATGTTCATAGCAGCAATGTCCACAATAGCCAATCCTCAAAAAGAGCCATGGTGACCTTCAATATATGAATGGATAAAGAAAATGTGGTCCATATATACAATGGAATACTACTCAGCCATGAGAAAGGATGAATACCCAACTTTTGTATCAACATGGACAGACTGGAGGAGATTATATTGAGTAAAATAAGTCAAGTAGTTAAAGTCATTTATCATATGGTTTAACTTACTTATGGAGCGTAAGGAATAACATGGAGGACATTAGGAGAAGGAAAGGAAAAGTGAAATGGGAGAAATCGGAGGGGGTGATGAACCATGAGACTGTGGACTCAGAAATAAACAGGATTTTAGAGGGGAGCAGGGTAGAGGGATGGGTGAGCCTGGTGGTTGTTATTAAGGAGGGCATGTATTGCATGGAGCACTGTGTGTGGTAGATAAACAATGAATCTTGGACCACTGAAAGAATAAAATAAAATTGAAAAAAAGAAAAGAAAATTGTGACTTTGAACAATACATTAGAGCAGATGGACTTAACAGATATAAAGAAAACATTCCATCCAAAACAACAGAATACACATTTTTTTTTCAAGTGCACATGAAACACTCCCCAGGAGAGATCACAAGTTAGGCTACAAAATAAGTCTTAATAAATTTAAGAAGACTAAAATCATATAAAACACCATTTCCAATCAAAACAGTATGAAACAAGAAATCAAATACAAGAAAAAAGAACTGGAAAAAAATACATGAAGGCTAAACAACATGCTATTAAATAATGAATGGGTCAATGAAGACATCAAAGAGAATATCAAAATATAACTTGAGACAAACTGAAGTGGAAACACAGTGTAACAAAATCTATGGAGTTCAGTAAAAGGAATGCAGTTCTGAAAGGGAAACTATAGCAATAGAAATCTACCTCAAAAAGCAAGAAAAATCTCAAATAAACAAAGTAACTTTACACCTAAAGGAACTAGAAAATAAAGGAACACACAAGGCATAAGTTAATAGATGGGGAAAAAAATAGTAAAAAGTGGAAATAAATGAAGTGGAGACAAAAAAATTTGGAAAAGGTCAATGAAACAAGAGCTGGTTCTTTGCAAAGATAAACAAAATTGGTAAACCATTAGTCAGACTCATCCCGAAAAACAGAGAGCCCAAATAATAAAATCAGAGATAAAAAGAAATTACAACTGACACCACAGAAATACAAAGTATTATAAGAGATCACCACATATATAACACTGTGTTTTAGCTATACCGGATATAAATAAAACAAAGCAAAAAAGATACTATTACAAGAAATTATACACCAGTGAATTGGAAAGTCTAGAAGAAATGGAGGAATTCTTAGACCACTACAATATTCTAAGACTAAAGCAAGAAGAAAGAGAAAATCTGAACAGACTGATTACTAATAACGGATTTGATCCAGTAATTAAAAACTGTCAACAAACAAATGTCCAGGACTAGATGGCTTCATAGGTGACTTCTACCAAACATTTATTTTTTTTAAAGATTTTATTTATTAATTTGACAGAGAGAAATCACAAGAAGACGGAGAGGCAGCCAGAGAGAGAGAGAGATAGGGAAGCAGGCTCCCTGCTGAGCAGAGAGCCCGATGCGGGACTCGATCCCAGGACCCTGAGATCATGACCTGAGCCGAAGGCAGCAGGGAAACCCACTGAGCCACCCAGGCGCCCTCTACCAAACATTTAAAGAGCATTTATGCCTATCTTTCTCTAACTAGGGGCATCTTGAGGGCCCATTACAAATCCAATGCTTCCAAACTATTTCTTCAAGGTCAACATTATTCTGATACCAAAACCAGATAAAGACACTAAGAAAGAAAGAAGAAGGAAGGAAGGAAAGAAGGAAAAATGGAAGGAAGGAAGGAGAGAGTGGGAGGAAGGAACGAATAGAGGGAAGGAAGGAAGAGGAAGGGAGAGAATGAGAGAGAGAGAAAGAGAGGGAGGTAGGGTGGAGGGAGGGAATTAAAGGACAATACCCACAATAAACAAAAATGCAAAAATCCTCAAATAGTAGCAGACCAAGTTCAACGATTCAAGTGAAATTTATTCAGGGATGCAAGGGATGGCTCAACTTCCACAAATCAATCAACATGATAAACCACATTAACAAACTGAAGGATAAAAATGATATAATCATCTCAACAGGTGCCAAAAAAGCATATGACAGAATTCAACATCAATTTATGAGGAAAACTCTCAACAAAGTGGCTATAGAAGGAATACACTTCAAAATAATAAAGGCCAGATATGACAAATGCACAACTAACGTCATACTCAATAGTAAAAAGTTAAAAGCTTTTCCTCTTCAGACCAGGAACAAGAAAATTATACCCACTTTTATAACTTTTATTCAAAATAGCACTGGAAGTCCTAGCCAGAGCAATCAGACAAGAAAAAAAAAATTAAATAAAAAGCATCTGAATTGACAGGAAGTAGTGAAACTCTCACTATTAGCAAATGATATGGAAAACCCTAAAGACTCCACCAAAAAGCTATTAGAATAAATTAATTCAGTAAATTTGCAACATACAAAATTAACATATAGAAATCTGTTGTGTTTCTATATATTAATAATGAACTATCAGAAAGAAAAGTTAAGAAAAAATCCTCTTCTATAATTGCATCAAGAATATAATATCAGGAATAAATTTAACCCAGAAGAGACCAATACTCTGAAAACTATAAGACATGGATGAAAGAACTGAAGACAACACAAATATATAAAAAGATATACTGTGCTCATGAATTGGAAGAATTAATAATGTTAAAATGCCCATATTACCAAGAACAATCTACAGATTCATTGTAGTTCTATAAGAAATTCCTATGATATTATTCACAGAAATAGAACAAATAATCCTAAAATGGAACCATAAAGGAACCCAAATAGCTAAAGCAACCTTGAGAAAAGAACAAAGCTGGGGTTACCATGCTCCCAGATTTCAAATTACACTGCAAAACTATAGTAATCAAAACAGTATGGTACTGGCATAAAAGCAGATACATAGATCAATGGAAGAGAATAGAAATTCCAAAAATAAATTCATGCATGGATAGTCAAATAATCTAGGGGCATCTTGAGGGCCCATTACAAATCCAACTCTTGATTTCAGCTCAGGTCATGATCTCAGCGTTGTGAAATCAAGCCCAGCATTGAACTCTGTGTGGGTTTTGAAGCCTGCTTAAATTCTATCTCTCTCTCTCCCTCCGCCCCTGTCACCCTCACCCTCTGGCTCACGTGTGAGCTCTTTATAATGAATACTGTTATGCTGAAAATAAAAAATAAATAAATAAATAAATAAATAAAAGATAGTCAGATAATCTATGATTAAGGAGGCAAGAATATACAATGGGGAGAAGATAGTCTCTTCAGTAATTGTATTTGGAAAACTGGGTGGCTACATGCAGAAGAATAAAACTAGACCATTTTCTTACACCATGTACAAAAATAAACTCAAAATGGATCAAAAACTAAAATTTAAGACCTGAACCCACAAATTTCTTAAAAGAAAATATAGGCAGTAAACTCCCTGAAATAGGTCTTGATGATGATTTTTTCAATTTAACACCAAAATCAAAAGAAACAACAGCAAAAATAAATAAATGGTACTACATCAAACTAAACAGCTTTTGCACAGTGAAGGAAATCACCAACAAAACAAAGAGCTATCCTACTGAATGAGAAAAGATATTTGTAAATGGTATATCTAATAAGTGGTTAACATCCAAAATAAATAAACAACTTATACAATTTAACACCAAAAACACTAGCAATCCAATTAAAAAATGGGCAGAGGATGTGAATGGATGTTTTTCCAAATTTTATATATATATATATGTATTTATATAAATATATATAGAGAGAGAGAGAGATGGCCAACAGGTACATGAGAAGATACTCTACATCTTTAATCAACAGGGAAATGCAAATCAAACCCACGAGATATCACTTCATACTTGTTAGAATGGCTAGTATCAAAATGACTAGGAATAACAAGTGTTGGTAAGGATATGGAGAAGAGATTTTAGGAGAGATATTCTTAATATTCTGCAATGTAAATAACCTGAATAATAGTTTCTGGTAAAGACACTTCAGGTTTCAAAATAGCAATTTGTGATGATTATAGTAGGTATAACAGGAGATAACTAGCAAGAACATAGAAATTCTAAAAACTGAGTTAATATCTGAAAATGCATATATGTACACTTTTATCCTACTAATTTCGTACATTCCAGAGAATGAAAGAGTGTATAAACACACATTTTATTGGCTGAGTAGTGACATGTTCACGTGTCATGTAGCCTCTGGAAAATACTATCATAACTTCTGTGGGAATGATAGTAAAAAGAGCAAATACTGTCCTGTTATTATTAGAAAATAGTTTTCACCTTGAAGATCTCCTGAAAGGTTCCCAAGAATCCCAGTGGTCCACAAATCACATTTTGAAAACCACTGTTGTAGATGACTCCTTTTGGAGGCTCTAGGGATGCTGGATTGAACTTGTCCTGAAGCTGGAAACCAGGCAAAAGATAAAAGAAAATCCAGACATAGGGAACCTTGGCTTTCCTACAGTTGTGGGGCTTCTAACCAAGCTTAAGAGCCTCAATTCTTTGAACAGGAAAAGTCTCATAAACACTTATGTGCTGTTGGACCTTCTCCTGCAGCTGTAGGCTTCCAAAACAGAAAAGACATTCAAGGGCAGCCTACACGTCATTATTGCCTTTCTGCAGCTTTCCCTCAGTTCCTGGGGATATGTTCAACTGCACTGTCAACCTCACACATATGCACACCATTCTGGAGATGGGTCATAAACATTCAAACTATGCTGGCTCAATAATGGGGACATTTTGGCTCCAGACTGTGCTGAACTTTGCCCATTCCAGAAATATCCCATAAGATGTTCCCAAGGCACTGAATGATGCAAACCACATTTATCCACTTACCATGGACAAAAATGTGACTGAAAAGAAGAAACTCAAATTCTTCCTGAAAAAAAGAAATAATGTGAACAGTATTCTTGTACAAAACCTGCCTTTTTCCCTTGTTTGAAAACAACTTCTCATTGCTCAGAACAGAATCTTTCAGTGAGAGAGATTTTCTTTAGATCTGATATCAAATACTATCTCCATCGCTATACCCTTAAACAGAGGGCAGGATAAGGTCTAACACAAGGCATCGCTGCCATGTTTCAGGAGTTTTGCAGATAATAGTGGAAATGGTAGTGAAAGCAATAGTAATGCATCGCCTTACTTCTTTCAATCTCAGTAGGCAAGTATTAGCATTTATTTAGTACATACTTTGTGCACAGTATTGTATTTGGCCCCATGACAAGAGGACAGTGAGTTGACATTTGGCCCATTATCCTCAAGCACTATTCACCTTTCATTTCATGAGGAAGCTTTCTATCTGTATTAGTTTGCTAGGAAAGCCATAACAAAGTATCACAGACTGAGTTGCTTAAACAATAGAAATTTATTTCCACATAGTTCTGGAGCTTGGAAGTCCAAGATCAAGATGTCAGCAGGGTTGTCTTGTCTTTTCTTTCCCTTCTCTTTCTTTCCCTTCTCTTTCTTTCCCTTCTCTTTCTTTCCTTTTCCTTTCCTTTTCTTTCCTTTCCTTTCCCTTTCCCTTTTCTTTTCTTTCTTTCTTTCTTTCTTTCTTTCTTTCTTTCTTTCTTTCTTTCTCTCTTGTTGTATTTTCTGAAGTTTGTTTCCTTGGCTCATAGGTAGCTGTCTTCTCCTTATGTCCTCTCATGGTCTTCCCGTTTGTAAAATTATGTCCTAATCTCCTCTTCTTAAAAGGACACCAGGAAAATCATATTAGGGCCCACCCAAATGACCTCATTTTAATTTAATTATCTCTCTAAAGACCCTACCTCCAAATATTGTCACCTTCTAAGGTATTGAAAGTTAAGGCTCAAATGATATTGTGAGGGAGAACACTGTCTCTCCTGATAGCCTTTTAGGATCCCTTACATTCTTCAGTGTGGGCCATCTATCTTATTCACCTCTAAATCTACAGCACTTAGCAAAGCTTCCTGGCATGTAACAATGGTTCAATATACATTGTTGAAAATATGAAAGCTTTACAAGTGTTCACTTGTACATCCACCAGCATTACAGAGATGAGAAATAATGAAATCTAAACATCCTATTTTAAACAAACCTGGTTCTATAATTTCATAATAACAAATAATAACAAATAACAAATTTGCATTTTCAAACAAAGGACCCCAAAGCATTAGACCCAAAAGATGATTACATGATGAAATTATTAAGCCACAAATTGTGTTCTTGGTGATAACAAAATAACTCTATGAACTTTATTTATTTTGCCATATTTTAAAGATAAGAGAACTAAATAAATTTTTAAAGTATCATTTTCAGAAAGGGGTTTAGGACTGAATTATGATGTTGCTAACCCAGTAAGGTTTAAATTGTGCCATGCATGGACTACAGACTTCCATGGCGATAAGTAATTTGCGTGTGAGCTCACACTTTCACAATCCACAGCATGTGCAGATTAAAGGAAAATGCTTTTTGGTCAAAACTTCCCCACATATGCTATCACATGATTCAATTTAATATGTAAATGAACTCCTTTAAAGCATAATTGTTCAAAGCAGGAAATTAAGCAAATCTGGTGCTGGTTTTTTCTCTTTCCCTCTCTCTAAATAGATAAAACAAAAAACAAAACAAAACAAAACAAACAAACAAAAAAAAACGGATGCTTCTCAAGGCATACAGCTAAGTCAGGACATTTATATCTTCTATTCCATGAACTCATAACATCTGCATCTGCATCTGGAGTTATATGGCCTCCGTATCTAAACTGAAAGTCATCTGCACATTGTATCTGGAAAATGATTCATCAAAAGGAAAAGTACTGCAAAACGTAGCCAGCTTCTTAAAGGTCATGGAAAAAAAGAATGAAAGAAAGAAAGAAAGAAAAGGAAAGGAAAGGAAAGGAAAGGAAAGGAAAGAAAAGAAAAGAAAAGAAAAGAAAAGAAAAGAAAAGAAAAGAAAAAAACGTTCTGAATTCCACAAAATTGGCCAGAAGCTTAAAATGTCCAGGATTTTTGTCTGCTGATTTTATTCTTCTTAAATACTTATGGAGCCCCAAAATACCTCCATTGGAGCAACAGAGAGAAACAGGAATAGCAACATTGTGCCAGCCTCAGTGGGCCGACCCGTTTCACAGAGTAGCGCACAATCTCTTGTGCCACATTCAGGCACAAGCACAATTTTAGGAAATGCAAGCAACCTGGAAACCCACTGACCTACAGATAACCTATTCAGCAACAATGAGACTTGAAAAAAAAGATTTCATTTAAAAAAAAAAGGAAAAGAAATTTGTTTTTTAAAATATGCTTCCCTATTTCCGCAACCAAGTTGCTGAAGTCTCAGATATTTCAGATCCCCACCTTCCTGGGTCTGCTCTGGTTTTGAAGCCTCAGGCAACAGTAAATAAGGAGCTGTGAAGTGAGAGCTCACACTGTGGCTCCCAAGTGCAGGAAAGCCCCTCAACCCAGCTAGTGCACCTGTGCTCAGAGCCTCAGAGCTGGCACTCTGTATAGAGATGAGCAAGGGGTTACACATCTCCTGCGCATAGAGGCTCATTGGCAAGATTAACAGCTAAGAGCTTAGCCTTTGAGTCAAAGACAACAAGAAAATTACTGTGGAGCTTGAGGGACTTTCCAAGACAGGACATATTCTTAAAGAGGACAGCAGTACCTTATATGTGCAGATCACAGAGACACAGATCCAGACAAAAGAGATGAAGGAAATTCAGATACCTTGTGGAGTTCTCCTAGAATCTTTCCTCTGCTTTAGAGAAGGAAGGATGGCCAGATAACTATTCACCTGAATTTCATTCCAAACCAAAAGTATTTGAAAATCTTATTTTCACACTCAAATTGTGATAATCTAGAAAAACAGGAAAGCTTTTATTTTTTGTTTATTTGTTTGATTGGTTGGGTTTTTTTGTTGTTGTTGTTCTTTTCTTTTTGTCCTTGAAACAGAGGAAATTGTTTTTAAAATAAGGAATTTAGCAAACTTTCATCAAGGTATTAAAAGCAAAATGAGGAAGGCAGCCCTGGATCTTGGAATAACAACCTTGCAAAGCTAGTGTTTTTTTCTAAATCAAAATGTGAAAAAAAACATAAGAATTTCTAAACAAAATATTTTATATGAGAGGGATTGAAGCAAAAATGAGTATGTCAAGAGAACAGAGAAGACACTGAGTGAACACTCATTGGTTGTGTCATCAGAAGCCAAATATAGTAAGACAAAAGATAGAGGGATTGCCTCCAGGCTTTCCACTGTGTGGTAGAAGCCCATTACCAATGACCCCCACACACACACCTCACCAGGGGTCATCACTGGATTACAAGTGTGGGAGACATGACCCTTTAGGCAGCCAACCCAAGAAACAGCCCAACACACTGGGACCAGTATTGGTGATAACCCCAAGGGCTCAGTTGCCCATGGCCTCCACTCCCCGACTTCTAGTCTTAAGCTAGCCTGCCCTGTCCATACCTCATAAAGATGTTTTCTTAGTGGATGGACCCTTGGCCTTACATTTCCTATTTTAAAATGAAAATTAAAAACCATTTGATAATCTTGGCGTTGCAAAACAGACTTCGAATATTATTTTCAATGAGAAACACTATCAAGTTAGGAGAAGAAAGGGGAATTTATGTTCACTCCAAAATAAACTTATTCTAAGTGGTTTATATGTAGTTGTTGGACATTTTGTGATCAAGACCTCATAGATATCAGTAAGATTCACTTTTATAAACTCGAACCATCATTCCAACTCCCTTCATATGGTGCCACCAGGATTGGAAAGCCGAGCTTGATGGTAGAAAATCTGAACACTCCAGCCCCTTCTGTGTTTTCCTAACTGTTGGTTCTAAGAGGATTTCTCCACTCATGAGAAAATTATTAGTTTTCAGTCCTCGTTCCTTTGAAACTTTTCAACTTCACACACACACACACACACACACACACACACACACACTCACAGAGAACAATAAAGACTAAGAATTAACATGTCATCACTAATTTCCACTCTTCCTCCACTTATCTTTCAACTTATATTTTCTTCACTCATTCAAAACAAAATTTCCAAAATTTCACAGTTCCCAGGTTGGGGACAAATTGCAAGAGAGAAGATAGAGGTCATCAAGCTTTGTCAGAGACCTAAGAAAAGAGCCTCTCCTAAAAACTGCTTTGCCCCACAGCCAAAATGGAAGATATGCATGTGCACCGGGTTTTGTATGAAATATCTTAACAATCCTTGGGGCATGAGGGAGGAAATTAGTTGCACCGTGAAATGTGGCCTCTCTGAAGACGGAGGAAAGGCCAGGGAATGTTTTATAGTAAAGTTTATAACAGAACATTTGAGTGGTGAAGGGCTATTTGTGCAGCCTCAGGGTGTACTGCTAATAAAAGTGCTGGCTAACCTGCTGTTTTTAAGTTCCACAGACCTATGATGTCAGAATTCATTATGCACCCAAGGGCTATTTATGGCCTCATAAACTAGTAGACAAGGAAATTGTTGGTGAAAAATGGTTTCCAAAGCTAAAATGCAATCATTCATTCGTCAGCTCTCTGAGGGCCCTCAAGTCTATCTCTAAGGACTTCTCCTACCTAAAACAAAATCCTGTGCTCTGAGTAGTAAAAAGTTTTCCTACCCTGGTTCCATCTTGAGTATTTATATGACATCTGTGCCACAGTTGGGTCAGGGTGTGTATCTCTAGGGGAAAGATGTCCATCCATAGCCAGCAGACACAAAACGTGGCTAAGGTGAGAAATGGGGGAGGAGGGAAGGGTGAGAGGAAGAGAGGTAGGGGATCAGAGACAGAAATCCTCACATCTTAGGTCTTATTGCCATGGGACCATTGGACCATCTAAGCCATTAAAACTAGGCTTAGACTGACAATACAAGACACAGCACCCCAAACTCCCTGGAACATGGTAGGTACTCAAAAAATATTTGCTGAATAAATGATAAGCAAGTTATATGCCTTTCTTCCTCTTATCCAGCCTAGGGTAATGAATCTCAACACCACTTTTTTGGGAGAAAGCATGTGTGCCTTCCTCAGCCCAGTGCAGAAACCATGTGCAGGAGCACTGAAACATTTTCACTAGTTCATCGAAAATAGTTCTATTTGCTAAACAAGTATCTTACTACTGAATATTTTTCCCCTTTGTATGAGAAGCTGATTTCTTCTACTCAACACCCATTTCTGGTTTGTTATTATTATTATTCAATGTATGGAAACAAAAAACAAAAACAGTTCATCCATTTTTCCCATTCCCTACTCCCGACTTCTGGCAAACATCAATCGGTTCTCTGAATCTATGGGTTTAGATTTTTTGTTTATTTGTTTTTAGATTTCACATATAGGAGAAATCATATGATATCTGCCTTTCTCTGTTTGATTCTCTTCACTTAACATACACCCTTTCAGTCCATGTATCTTGTCACAAATGGTAGGATTTTTCACAATTTTTATGGTTGAATAATATTCCATTGAATATCTATACCACAATTTCTCTATCCATTCATCTTTAATGGACATTTAGGTTGTTGCCATATCTTGGCCATTGCAAATAATGCTGCAGTGAACAAGATGGCACATATACCTTTTTGATATAGTGTTTTGTGTTTTCTTCAGGTAAATACCCAGAAGTGGAATTGTGAGGTCATATTGAAATCCTCTTTCTAATTTTTTCAGGAACCTCCATAGTGTTTCCCATAGTGGCTGCACCAAATTACATTCTTATCAACAGTACATATAGGTTCCCTTATCTCCACATCCTACCAACACTTGTTATTTCTAGTCATTTTGATAATAGTCACTTTAACAGGTGTGAAGTAATACTTTATTGTGGTTTTGATTTGTATTTCTCTGAAGATTAATGGTGTAAAGCATATTTTCATGTACCTATTGGCCATGTGTATGCCTTCTTTAGAAAAATATCTATTCAGGTCTTCTGCCCGTTTTAAAATATTTTTATTGAAGTACAGTTGACACACAATGTTACATTCATTTCAGGTATACCACATACTGATTTGACAATTCTATACATTATGCTATACTCCCCACAAGTGTAGTTACCATCTGATACCATGCACTGTTACAATAATACCATTGACTATTGTCCCTATGCTGTATTATCTGCCCATTTTTAAATCAGATTGTTTGGGTTTGGGATTTTGGTGGAGGGATTTGTGGTTTGTTTTGTTTTGTTTTGTTTTGTTTTGGTGTTGAGTTGTATGAATTCTTTATATATTTTGGATATTAGGTCCATATCAGATATATGATTTGCTAAGATTTTCTCCCTTCAATAGGTTTCATTTTCAAAATGAAATGTCTTTTCATTTTGTTAATGGTTTCCTTTGCTATGAAGAAACTTTTTAGTTTGATACACTCCACTTATTTATTTTTGCTCTTGTTGCTTTTGCTTTTGGTTTTAGATTTAAAAACTCATTGCCAAGACCTATGTAGAGGAGTTTACCACCTTTGTTTTCTTAAAAGAATTTCATGGTTTCAAATCTTATGTTCAAGTCTATAATCCATTTGTGAATTAGTTTTTGTGTATGATATATCTTGTGTATGATATATAGATATATCAAAATATCTATATATATTTTGCAAGTGGCTGTCGAATATTCCCAGCACCATTTATTAAGGACATTGCCCCTTAAACATTGAATATTCTTGGCTCCTTGTCATAAATTTATTGACCACATGTGATTGGGTTTAAGTCTAGGCTATTTTGTTCCTTTGATCTATGTGTCCATTTTTATGTCAATACCATACTATTTCAATTACTATGGCTTTGTAATATAGTTGGAAATCAGGAAGCATGATGCCTCCAGTTCTGTTCTTCTTTCTGAAGATTACTTTGACTATCTAGGTCTTTAAAATTCCATACACATTTTATGATTTTATTGTTCTATTTCTGTAAAAATGTCATTGCTATTTTGATAGACATACATTGGATTTGTAGATTGCTTGGGTAGACTGACATTTTAACAATATTAGTCCTTCCAATCTATGAGCATAGACTATCTTCCCATTTATTTCTGGCTTCTTCAATCTCTTTCATAATGCCTTGTAGTTTTCAATATACAGGTCTTTCACCTCCTTGGTTAAGTATATTGTAGGTGTTTTATTCTTTTTGATGAAATTATAAATGGGATTTCTAAATATTTCTCTTTCTAAAAATTCATTATTAGCATATAGAAATGCAAGATATTTGCATATTGATTTTGCATTCTGAAACTTTACTAAATTTATTTACTAGCTCTAATGGTTTTTAATGAAGTCTTCAGGGTTTTCTATATATAATATAATGTCATCTGCAAATAGTGACAGTTTGACTTTTTCCCTTTGCAATTTAGGTGACTTTTATTTCTTTTCCTTGTCTGTTTGCTGTGGCTAGGACTTCCAACACTATACTGAACAAAAGTGGTTTAAGAGTGGGTATTACTGTCTTGTATCTGATCTTAGAGGAAAAGTTTTCACCTTTTTACCTTCAAGTATGATGTTAGCTGTGGGTTAGTCATAGATGGCCTTCATTATGTTGAAATACATTCTTTCTTTACCTGCTTTGCTGAGAGTATAACATAAACAGATACTGAATTTGCCAAATGTTTTTTCTGCATCTGTTGAGATTAACATATCATTTGTATCCTCATTTTAATGTGGTGTATCACACTGGCTGATTTGCAAAAGTTGAACCATCCTTATATCCCCGAAATAAATACCACTTGATCGTGATGTGTCTCATGATGTATGATCCCTTTGATGTATTGTTGAATTTGGTTTGTCAATATTTTGTTGAGAATTTTTGCATCTAAGTTTATCAGCAATATTGGTCTGGTTTTGTTTTGTTTTGTTTTTGCGTGTGTATGTGTGGCATCCTCGTCTTGTTTTGGTATCAGAATAATGCTGTCTTACAAATTATTTTGGAAAAGTTCTCTCCTTTCTATTATTGGAAGAGTTTGTGAAAGATTGGTGTTAATTCTTCTCTGAACGTTGGGTAAATTTCATCAGTGATGTTATCTGGTCCTCGACTTTTGTTTTGTGGAAGGTTTTTTATTTCCAATTCAATCTCTTTACTGGTAGTCAGTCTATTTGGGTTTTTTATTTCATCTTGAATTAGTCTTGGTAGTCTTGGTAGGTTATATATTTCTAGGAATTTATCCATTTCTCCCAGATTATCCAGTCTGTTAGTACATAATTATTCATCATAATCTCTTATGATACTTTGTATTTCTGTAGTATTAGTTTTAACATCTGTTTCATTTCAGATTTTACTTACTTAGATAGTCTTTCTTTTCTTCTTTGTGAGTTTAACTAAAGGTTTCTCTATTTAGTTTATCATTTCAGAGAACAAGATCTTGGTTTATTTTTTCTTAAAAGATTTTATTTATTTGACAGAGAGAAGACAGACACAAAGAGAGCACAAACAGGGGGAGCAGAAGAGGAAGAGGGAGAAGCAGGCTCTCCACTGAGCAGGGAGCCCAATTCCGGGCTTGATCCCAGGACTCTGGGATCATGACCTGAGCTGAAGGAAGACGCTTAACCAACTGAGCCACCCAGGTGCCCACCCACATCTTAGTTTCATTGATCTTTTCAATTGTCTTTTTAATCACTATTTCATTTATTTCTGCTCTAATCTTTATTTCTGCTCTAACAGTTATTTCTTTCCTTCTACTAACTTTGAGTTTTGTTCATTCTTTTTCTATATAAGACATATAAAGGTATAAAGTTAGGTTGTTTGAGACTTTTTTGTTTCTTTTATCACTGTCCTCTTAGAACTGCATCCCATAAATTTTGGTATGTTACATTTTTTTCAAGGTATTTTTTTCTCTTGATTTCTTCATGGACCCATTGAATTTTCAAGTAGTATATTTTTTTTTAAAGATTTTATTTATTTATTTGACAGAGAGAGATCACAAGTAGGCAGAGAGGCAGGCAGAGAGTGAGAGGGAAGCAGGTTCCCTGCTGAGCAGAGAGCCCAATGCGGGACTCGATCCCAGGACCCTGAGATCATGACCCGAGCCGAAGGCAGCGGCTCAACCCACTGAGCCACCCAGGCGCCCCATCAAGTAGTATATTATTTAATCTACACATATCTGTAATTTTTTTGGTTTTATTCATGTAGCTAAATTTAAATTTCATACCATTGTGTTTGGAAAAGATACCTAATAGGATTTCAATCCTCTTAAACTTACTAAGACTTGTTTCATGAGCTAACATAAGATTTATCGTGGGAAATATTCTATGTGCATTCAAAAAGAATGTGCATTCTGCTGCTTTTGAATGGAATGTTCTATAACTATGTTAAGTCCATCTGGTCTAATGTGTAATTTAAGGCTGATGTTTCCATATTTATTTTCTGTCTGGATTATCTACTCATTGGTGTAAGGGTTTATTAAAGTCCCTGACAATAATTGTATTGCTATCTAATTCTCCGTTTAGTTTTGTCAATATCTGCTTTATATATTTAGATGCTCCTAGGTTGGGTGCATAAATACATACAAACATTATACCTTCTTGCTGAATTGACCCCTTTATCATTATGTAATCATTTCTTTGTCTACTATTATAGTATTTGTTTTAAACTCTATTTTGTCTAATGTAAGCATAACTACTCCAGCTTCCTTTTCATTTCCATTAGCATGAAATACCTTTTTCACTTTCACATTTACATTTCACATGGAAGGTCCCTTCACTTACATGATAATTAGTTAAGAGATACACAAGATAGGGGCACCTGGGTGGCTCAGTAGATTAAGCATCGGTCTTTGGCTCAGGTCGTGATCTCAAGATCCTGGGATGGAGCCCAGCACTGGGCTCCCTGCTCAGCAGGGAGTCAGCTTCTTCCTCTCCCTCCTCCTCCTCCTTCCATTCGTGCTCTCCCTCTCTCTCTCTCAAATAAATAAATAAAATCTTAAAAAAAAAAAAAAGAGAGATACACAATGTAAAACTATGTAAAGTGTGACATTAAAAACATAAAACATGGGGTGGGGAAGAGTAATAACATTTCTGATTCTTTAAGTCAGAAAATAAGAAAGTAAGCATTCTTATAAAGATAGTAATTCCTCTATCTGAATTCATGGCCAACATCATACTTAGTGTTTAAATATTAGAGACATTTTCATTAAATCAGGGGAAAATAAAATGCCCACTATCACCAATATCATTTACCATTATCTAGATGTTCTGGCTGGTGCAATAAAACATGACACAGTAATGAGAGGTACAAAGTTTGGTAACATTTCCAAAACATGTTTCTTTGGAACACTATTTTTCTGAAATGTTAAACAGACTTAAACAGTTTCTTTGCTGTTAAGACTTCTCAAAGTCAGAAATATCCTGACATTTTCTCTGAGTGTCCAAGAAGGGACATATTATTCAGCATTTCCCAAAGTTTTAAGCATCGTTTTTCACTCAAAGAATTTGAAAAATCTTGTGTTCCTTGGAACACTCTTTGGGAAACTCTGACTATATTTTTTCTTATCCTCAAACATTTTAATTTATATAGCTAGTCAAATATATCCATCTTCTCTGAAGGGAAGTAATAAGAATAAAGGCTTTAGAAGCACTTGGCTGGCTGAGTCAGAAGAACATGTGACTCTTGATCTTGGGGTGAAGAGCTCAAGCCCTACGCGGGGAGTAGAGATTAAAAATAAATAAATAAAAGCTTTAGAGTCAAAAAGAAAAAAACAGGTTTGAATCCTACATCCTCTACTGACTAACTGGGGGGTTGAGGTGAGATTCTTTCTTCTTTCTTGAGCTTGAACTCATCTATAAAAGGCAGATAATGATGTCTACACTGCAAAATACAGTTTTTATTAATTTAAACAATCTATGTAAAATTGTTTATCCTCATACATATTTTAAAATCCTAAGTAAAACAGCTATGAGATATCACCTCTGTTATGGACTAATCAAAGGTGGCAAAGATGCAGTGAGATGGACCTTCTCTTATCACAGCAGGTGAGGCTATAAATAGTTACAACCATTAAAAAAAGTAATTTGGCAGCTTAATCAAGGGCCTTAAAATTATTCATATCTTTTTGTCTAGTAATTTCACTTCCAAGAGAAAAATTATGACAAAGATATTTGTTGAAGCTTTCTTATAATAATGAAATTTTGGAAAAAGTACAAAAGTCTATCAATAGGTTACTAACAAAATAAGTCACATTGCAAGTCCTAGATATTTGTCATTTGCTGGTTGCCCTTTGGGATATTTCCTATTGTGTGTAGTCTTATAGGGAGGCTGCCTGCCAATCCAGACATCAGAGGGTCAGAACCTCTCTTCTCCCAGGCAGCCCAGGGACAGCCATCTCAGTCAGACTTTTACAATCATTGTCTCTCAGGACTCTGCATCTTGAGTTAGTAAAGAATTATAAGTTTATAAATTATAACTCTTTGCTTCAGCTATTTCCTTGTGTGTGGGCTGTGTGCGTGTATGTCTGTGTGTGCATGTGTGTCACAAGTGAAGGGAAAAAGACAGGGAGAGAGTATGTGTGTATAACAACGTTTTTCTAAGTTTCATCAGAGGTGTGTCTCTCTTATTGTTTTTTTGTGTTTTTTTTTTTATTTTATTTAGTTGTATGAGAGAGAGAAAGCTTGAGCACATGAGCAGAGGGAGGGCTAGAGGGAGAAGGAGGAGCAGACTCTCTGCTGAACTCCATCCCAGGACCCTGAGATCATGACATGAGCCACCCAGGCACCCCTTTCTTACTATTTTCAAAGAAGCATCTTTTGGGTCTGTAAATTATCTCACTATTGCAGAGGGAGGTCATTCATTTCATTGGTTTCTGCCATTATTTTTATGATTTCCTTCCTTCTTGAATGCAGAAGGTATTTGCCATGTACCAGCTCAAACCCATTTGTGTGTTTCCTACTCAATGAGTCCTATGTCCCAAGATGCAAGCCAGAAACTCACCTTCCCAGCTTCCCTTAGCTGGGCTTCATACCTGAGAATTAGACTCTGTCAATCAGACTCACTCATGTAAGACTTGGGTTTAAAAGAGAGTAACACAAGAAACCAGGTGCCACACATGGAATGCAGAAATTCCTTTCTGGGGTGTAGGGGGGTTGGGAGAAAGGGGGTAGGGTTATGGACATTGGGGAGGGTATGTGCTATGGTGAGTGCTGTGAAGTGTGTAAACCTGGCGATTCACAGACATGTACCCCTAGGGATAAAAATATATTATATGTTTATTAAAAAAAAAAATTCCTTTCTGGCCAGGGAGGCCCCAGGGGCATTAATTAGTCAAGGAGATCCTGAAGTCCCACAGCAGGTATTAATGGTGTCCAGTAGTGGTGGTCAGTAGAGAAGGGTCTTTGCATGGCTATTTTGTGATGGGGTTTCATTTTGTTTTAGTGATGCAGCAAAATTGACTCTTCAGCCCTCCCAAATCAGAGTCCTTAAATATCTTTTAATAAGTGTATTTTCTGCTGAATCTAGCCAGTAAGGACTTTGTAGTTTCTATGTAAGAATTCAGACTAAAGCATTGTTTCTTTGGATTGTCTTGCTACTCTAATTCTAGCTTCTTGAGTTGAATCATTGACTTTCTTGCTCTCAGTCTTTTTTAATTTCTGATAATTGATTTTGAAGCTATAAATTTCCCTTTAGGCAATGCTATTTATATTATAATTATGTTAGTCACCACACAGTACTTCATTAGTTTTTGATGTAGCTTCCTTGATTCATTGTTTGTGTATAATGCTTTATCTGTACTTTGGGGTAGAGTTCTTTGTCTGTCATCAGCTATCGGCATTTCATGATTTCCTTCTGATAAGCTTTTTAATTCAATTGTTATTTCATACTTTAAAAAATATACTCCCGAACATGTTTTTTTAGATTATCCTTTTTATGTCCTTGTTATAAACACCTAAATTCATTGTATTGCTGTGAGTGAATATGGCTCATAGGATACTAATTCTTTGGAATTTATTGAGACTTCCTTTGTGGCCTAGAACACGGTCAATTTTTGTGAATGCTCCTTATGTGCTTTAAAATTTTTTCTCTTTTGTATTCATTAACAGTGGTTTCCAAATGGAGCTCAGCTGACAGACCACACTACATTCATATGAATCACTCTTTAAAAATAAAGTGCTATACAATTGTTATGTGGCTAGCACATGAATTTACACTAAGTGGTTATTTTTCCAGTATCACTTGTTCTGGAACAAAAAGGAATTCCTATATTACAAAATGATATGCCTAAACTTGGTTAAGTACTTCTTTTTTTTTTTTTTAAAAAAAAAAAAAAAAAAAAAAAACTATGAATTCTGGAACACTGAAAAGAAATTTAAAAAATAAATAAATTTTTTTTAATTTAAAAATTAAAAAAGAATAACTAGGTAAGTTTTATTTTGAGTCTACATATCTTTTTTTCAGCAGTGCTTTATAGTTTTCAATGTACAGGTTTGTACATCCTTTGTTTACATCATCCCTAAGTATTTAATATTTTTTGATGGTAAGTAGTATTTTTAAGTTTTAAGTTCCAAGTCTGCATTGCTAGTACATAAAAATAGTTAACTTTTGTATAATGATCATTTATCATACAAACTTGCTAAACTGACTAATTTTAGATTTTTTTTGTAGATTCTATCAGATTTTCTACATAATCCCATTGTGAATAAAATGAGTTTTATTTCTTTCATTCCAAAAAAAAAATAAAATAAAATAAATAAAGTGCTATAGACCTCATTCTAAAATACTACATCCAAACCTCTGAGGTGAGACCCTCAAATCTGTGTCAAGCAGCATCTCAATTAACTCTAAAGTGGAAATTTTAGGAAGCACCCTCCTTTGCTCCTACCCCACTCTGCCCCACGTTCAGATAGGATCAGAGAGATAATTTCAGACAAATAGAATCCTATAATTTTGAAGAGATTTCGTGTCTTTTCATGGTACATTTTCCTAGAATTCAAAATTATCTACATTAGATTATTCTTCCTTATACTTAGCCTAAATGTTTCATGTATACTTTCTATTCTATATGCATTTCCCCCTCCTTCTTTCATAAAGAACCCAGATTTCATTTCTTAACCCCACGACACATGTGAGACCCACGAGATCATGTAATTTGGAGGAAAAGAGCTCCAAAGAGGTAGCCTGAGTAGTCCAAATCAACCCCATGGTACTTGCCTATGACTGACTTACATGATCTGTGAATGACATTCTGCTGGAGACTGTTACTGATCCAGAGAGATGCATGGGCCCTAAATTGGCCCTAAAAAGATGAAGAGAGGAATACTTTCATTCCTCTGTGGGAAGAGAAGAGCTTTTTTCCCTATAAATACCCTTCTGAATGCACACCACAAAGCCCACAGTGCTAGCTGATGCTATCTTACAACCAGAGCATAAACAAGTTAGAATGAAGTGGATGGATTCTGTGGCCAGCAGAGTAGAAAAAAAAAAAAAAAAACAGATCACTGAGCTGATATGACTAGCACAACTCTCAAATGCTCCCTATACCAACATCTCCAGTTACATGAGATAATTCAATTAGCGTATTAGTAAGGCTTTCCGTTCCTTGCAGCCTGAACCATCCTAACAGATAACATTCTTGGTTCCCTTTCACTCTAGATTAAAAACTCAACAACCACTTTTGATTTTCAATGGATCTTTCACCTGAAGACCACAAGTAAAATCTCTCCTTCGCTTTTTTAAACCAAATGCTCCCAACCGTGTGTCATCTTTTTATCATGGGTGTTATCCTTCATCCTTTTAATCAAGGTCCAACTCCTCTCGAACCTACTCAGGTCCTCCTCTAGCATTCTCAGTTCCAGATCTGCATGCATGACCAATATCATATGAATAGTTTCCTCCAATCTATCATTTACCTATTCTAATCCTGAAGTCAGACTTCAGTGCCTACACAGGTTATTAAGGTTCATGTGATTCTGTGACTAAAATGAGAACAATCAGCATACCTATAATCATCTGCCACTAAAATAAATTAAAGAAAGTCAGGTGGTTGTTTTTGTGCTGTATTGTAAAATGTCTGCGTCAATGTCATCTGACCATTAACAGAATGGTAGTTATTGCAGGGATGAATACTTACAAAAAGAAGAACCCAGGTATCAAACCTGATCACTATTTGTTAACGCTGTCTCTCTCATTCTGAACATCTGGCACCTAGAGTAAAGAATGTCAATTCAGGCACCCAACTCCTCTTGAAATCCATTAAGAGTCCCAAGATCATTCCTTTGTGCCATTATATCTTCTACTTGGTCTTCCAAGATCTTCCTACAGCTGACTACTCTCAGTCATAAATCTCAGACAAATGTCACCTCAAGAAGGACTTTTCTGAACGACCACCCAACATCCATTTCTCTACTGCACCTCTCTGTTATCATCATGTATTACTGAAGAGGAACAGAATACACCACCCCAAAATATGCCACTTCGACATAAGGATTATGTTGACCCAATTATTTTTAAGAAACAGCAGACACAGGGCACCTGGGTGGCACAGTCACTTATAGCCTCCAACTCTTGGTTTCAGCTTAGGTCTGATCTTAGCATTGTGAAATCGAGCCCCAAACTGGGCTCTGTGCTCAGAGCAAAGTCTGCTCGAGATTCTCTCTCCCTCTACCTATGCCCCACTTCTCTCCTGCTTTCTCTCTCTCTCTCTCAAATAAATAATCTTTAAAAAAAAAAAAAAAAGAAGAAGAAGAAGAAGAGAAAAGAAACAACAAACTCAGGAGAGGCTCTGAAAACTGAGGACATTTAATTTTATAAGGGAAATCTCCATTTGTAGGTATCTCCTTTTCTGTATCAGGAAGAGAAGGATAACCTAAATCACAAGAAACTCTTAGCACCTATTTAAATCTGCATAACAAACTTATCCTTGTTTACTCTGTTTGCCCTGGTGACCTCCCACAATTGGCTCTAGCCCCCACCCCAAAATCTTTTTTTTTTTTTCCCTTTAGTTTTAGATGATAGTTAAGGTGATGGCTGGGGCCATTTCAGGGAGTTACTCAGTACAGAATAGCACTTGTAAATAGTTTGTAGGAGAGAGGAATTGGCTGATCAAAAGAAAATCCCAGGGCCTGGGCCATTCCCAGCCTCCAACAGTGTTGTCACCCCATACTCTTATCTCTTTTGCTTCCTTCTGGGGTTGGTTCTCTTCTCTTGTAAGTGGGCTTCTACCAAGGAGCCAAGGAAGTGACAAGATGGCCACAAGAAGTTCCATGGATGTTTCCTTATGGTTCCTGATCCAGGAGAGAAAAGAGTAAGCCTCTCTTATTATCTTTAAGATATTATCCCAGAAGATTGTAAAGTAACTGAGGTTGAGCCCATGCCTATGCTTGGCCAAGCACAATGGCCAAAAGTTGTGCGATATAGACTGGCATAGGTTGCGTAACCATCCCAATCTGGGAGTGTCATAACTCTGTGACTGCACCAGCACAACAGTGAGTGGAAGCAAGAAGTTCTTAAGGATACAGAGAAGTTGCTACCAAAAGAAGGAAGAAAAGATGCCAGGTAAACCAAAGAAACATATATCTAGAAAAATATCTAGATATAGCAAGCATTTTTTAAATATATTTTTTTCCTATTCTCTGATGCCCTGCTTTCTTTTGAAACTCCCAGTTATTAATGAAAGTGTTAAATTGTATTGTCCTCCGGGCTTATTTTATTCTTCTAATGACTCCATTGTCATAATTTCAAAGAGTAAAGATATGTTTACCTCTCTTTAGAGGATTCATGGGAAGGTTAACAGACTTTCACTAAGTTATTGGAGTTCTCTAAAAAAGACAAGGTAAGTCACAAGTAAATACAATGTAAGTTATCACCGAAAACTAAAAGTGAAACTTAGAATATTTTAAAATCATTTAAATTTTCAAAGCTTAATCATTTTCTTAAAATAGCATTACCGCCCTTAGAAGCAGATTACATGAAGGTAACTTTAATGATGCAAATGCACTTCTCTGCATTATTTGACTAAAATGATTTCTTCCACTCTCAACCACTAAAATTCCACTTTTAACTCAAAGTATGAAAGTAAATTACACTAAGTCATTATATAAGAAAAGGAGATGAAAAATAAAGGAAAAGTGTAAGTAGTATAGCCCAGGAAAAATATTTTTAAGGAGTATTACCTCTACTACACAACACTGATCTTCACTTTGTAGAAATATCTAAAGTCCAGACATCAATCAAATCTTGATCTTGAAACAATTTCCTAGTAAGAAAGGGAAAAGGGATACATTAAAATGAATTCAAGGCACCTGAAATTATGTATTATTCTCACACATGTAAATTATATATTATTCTCACACTACTATGGATTTACGTATAAACCATGATGTTAGAAAATGAAAAGCGAAAAAAACACACACATACACACACACAAATTCTCATCATACTTAACCTGCTATATGCATCTACATTCTTCTCCATTTTGTTAAATCTCTATGCTCATAAAATGCCCACCAATTCAACTACATTCTTTGCAACTGATTTACAAATGGAAAGGACTTCAGGCTCAGATCTTCTCTGAGAGCCCTCCAACTGCAGAAATGTTCATAGGTAGAACCCATGAAACAAGTTTATTAAAGTCCATTGTTTGCTGAGCTCAGCAGGGCCAATTCCCTCAGCCTGAGGCCAACATACACCCTCCATCTACACCACAAAGCAACAAGAGATACTTAAACCTACTTCTCCAGATGGAAAGTGCTCCCTACAACAATCTGTCACTCCCTACTCTCTTTTCTTTGCCCTTACTCTGTCACCAGCACAGATTCCCAAATGCATGCCATCCCCTTATTCAAGAACAGCATACTGTGTAAAAGACCTAATTGTCCCTGCCTCTCCCAGGCTTCTTCCCAAAATCCTGTCTGCCCTGTTGGCCTGTTCAATTCTCCACACCCATTTTGTTTCATGGCATGGGTCCTGGAGGTTTAGTTTACATTTTCCTGTCTTCAAACAGCATTTCCTTCGATAGGGGAAGAAAAAACCTTTAAGTCCCTCCTTTTTTTTTTTTTTTTTCTGGATGAAAAGTTGACAAATGAAAACTCACAGTTTTTCAAATTCTTAGCATTTTAACTCCAGAGACTTGAAGAGTAAATAGGTGAATAACTGACTCATCAAGTAGGTCAGTCTTTTTTAAAGCCAAGAACTAGTCACAGCTGAGTCTCTCATTAGGCTTGGTGCCGGGGAACACTCCACTAGCAACATCATGACCTAGCTAACAACCAACAAAAACCAAACAAAAAGGACATTTGCTTTTTTCCAAAACTATACCTCCAGTTGGAAAAATAAAATTCTGAATCTATCTTAGATCCATGTTGATAGGGAAAGTCATGTGGATCGTTACAATTAAACAGACAGCAAAATTACATGAAAAAACACTTTGGCCACCAACCTGGACATGAAACCTTAGCTGCAAAGAACAGTAATGAAAAGAAGGAAGAAAAAGAACCAGAATAAAGAAAAACCATTTTTTGTGCCAGATCGTTTAAAGACTAAAAATTTATGTGAATGATTTGTTTAAATGGCTATTAAACTGCTAAGGTGTTTATATATGTAAAATATGCATATTGGAGGAAGTCAACTGGTAGCTTCACCCTCCTGGGGGAAAACCCAAAGTTCATTACCAATCTTCGGTCTACCGCAGAGAAGTCTGCAAACCCCAGGGGCTTGGAATTCTAAAAAGGCCATTCAAGCCTCAGGTGGACTCCGCGTTTCTCCATTTCCCTGTCCTTCCGCTTTTCTTTCCTTAAAAAATTTCTTATAGGATTTGCATTTGATGAGGTTCAAGAGGTCACTTCCCCTCTTACCCTCCCCCTCTAGGGCAGGCAGAACGCCTTCCAAGCCGCAGTGGCTCAGACCTGCCGCCCCGCCTGACGTTTTGCGCCTGGTATCCTGCGGCCGCTGTGGGGGACGTTTTAGCACTGGGAGAAGCCAATCCGCCCTTTTTTACTCAGGGTCCCAGAGAGGCCCGGGCCGATCTCAAGCAAAGGCCTGACAGCAGAGGAAGGGCTGTTTATTGTCTGCCTTTTTCCAAGTAGTATTTGGAGATAGGTCGTGGACGGAGACGAACCTGACCAATGATCACACAGGGGAAACGTCGAGGCACTAAAATGAAAATGACCTCTCCGCTTTCCACCCCCAGCTTCTGAACTTGTCGCCCTCTGTGCCCCGCGTTTCCGTTCCATTCTGCCCAGGATGGGCACCCTTCCTCTTTGGGGTCACAGTAGCGCACCGCCACCCTAGGGTGTTAGTACCCCCGCCCGCAAGCAGTCTGACCGCATTGAGCGAACCGAGTGGTGCGGCCGAGGCACGGAGAAGTAGCCCCAAACCAAGCCGGACGCCAGTCACCAGAGCTCGCCAGTTCCCTTCTCGCAGAGCTGGACCCGTCCCAACGCGCATTAGCCCAGGCTGTTCTCAGAAGCCTCTCCCTCTGGGCGCGTAGCTGTTCGGGGGTTGAGCCTTCGGCCCCAGCTTCCCATCAGGGCCTTTCCGTACTTTCTTCCAGCTCCGTTTTTAACTCTAAATTCTTAATCGAATCCCAAAGTAAAACAAAGCCCAAGAGTTTCGTTGAGGCTGGGACAGACGGAGGGGCCCAATTCGCCTTAGGCCCCCCGCACCACCACCAAAAGTCACCCCGGAGAAAACTCTAGGGCTGCGCTGGAGAAAGAGATTCCAGGTCAGAGGAATCGATGCGGTTTCTGGGCCATTGTTGGTGGAGCGCTTCCCACGTGCTGCACGCTGCTCTACAGGCTTGACTTGTATTATTTCGTTTAGTCCTAGCAACTCTGTGGGTCAGCTGTTATTATAATCCCAACTGCAGAATGACAGAATTGGGCGCCTGAGTGGCTCAGATAGTTGGGCTTCTGCCTTGGGCTCAGGTCATGATCCCGGGGTCCTGGGAGGGGACCCAGCTTTGGGCTCACGCCGGGAGCCTGCCTCTCACTTTGCCTCTCTCTCTGTCTCTCACGAATGAATAAATAAAATCTTAAAAAAAGAAAGGAAAGGAAGAGAAAAAGAAAAGAAGGTTAGAAAGAAAAGGAAAGAAATGACAAAACTGAAGTCCGGATCAATAAAGTAACGCTCAAGGTCAGGTTAGCTCGCATGTGCAAGGTGTATGAACGAGGAGATATACGCAAAAATATTAAACGGAATGAAAGCATTTACGACCTCAGTATTTCAAATTGCAGGTTACCTTTTCAGAGTCAGAGCTTTGTGAGCCCAGTGGGGTGGAAAGAATAGGGGTGTCAAGCGGTGGCCCTTTCGTATCCCACACTTCTGTATCTGGCGCGGTTATGTGGACCGCGAGGGTTTTTTCTCTGCCACTCCACCTCCCACAAGACGGTGCAGAGCCTGCGCCTGTCGCAAACGGGAAATGGGGGGAAAACGTGGAAATATCTGCCTAAAACAAGCAAATGCCACTGGTTGCTTCGCTAGCGGCCCATGACCGCGAGGAATCTGCGAGAAGCCCTTGAGCTCCAGCCGCAGCGCGCAGGCAAGTTTTTCTTCCGCGCTTTCACGCTTTTCCCTTGGGATCTCGAAAACCTCTAATGCCAATCAGCTGTAGGTGGCTGGACCCCCAGTGAGTCCCCCTAAGTCCCACATACTCGGGCCCCTGCCCGCGTACCTAACATTATCAGGCCGGAGCTTCCGCACGGCACTCAGGCAAGGGACTCTCTACCCTACTCGAGTGAAGTCCTCTGACAGAACTCAACTACACACGCGCGCGCGCGCGCGCACACACACACACACACACACACACACACACATTCCCCGCGCCCTGGTCACGTGCCTGCTCGGGCCACCAGGCATTGACCCACCGCACTGAGAGGGCACGGGACCAGCCCCGATGCTACGAAAGACATTCCCCCAACGGCCGCGTGATCCAGTCCAAGGGAAAAGTCCCCCTACCCCCGTCCCCGACCCCACCCTGAGTATTTGCCCTTCACTGTGGAGCCACGCAGCGCCACCCACAGCCTAAGCATACCCGGAGGCCTGAGACCCCAGCCCGCAGAGGCGGACTTAAACTTGTAGATTATGGACCCACCATCATTTCCTTATTAGGGGCAAAACCAAACAAGCATTTAAGAGATCGCCCAAGGAAGGAAAGATCCCAAGTACTCATAAAATTTACAGAAGTACCTCAAAACTAAACAGCAATTTTGTTGGATTGGGCCAAAAAATAACAACATAAATGTGTATATGTAAAAATGTTAATACTTATACAATTTTCATTTCATCTCTATAATCACTGCAGGAGGAGAATTATTTTTAAATTTTTATTATTACCTCTTTACCGGAAAAAAAGCAGGAATTGAAGCACAGAGACAGACATCATCAGGAGCAGGTGCAATTGTCAAACAAAATTTGAGGCTACTTAGATCACCACATCACTATTCATCTGCTCAAGGTTGCCCTGAGGGTGAGGGAAATGCTAAGAACAAAGGTAACCTGTATTACTGGGGGAGGGGAAAAATAAGACAAATCAGTAACACATATTTCTGAAATACACAAAAAGTCCTGGTGTGAACTGGGGTTTGGGGATACAACTGGTAGTGCCTCCGGGTCTATCCCCCAGGACCTCTTTTCTCCTCCAGCCTAATCCAAAATCTTCTCACAAGAACTTCCAAATAGTATGAAAAATTATTTCTTGGCTAGCCACTATCTGGGTTAATGATTCAGAAACTACTATATAGTCCACATGGATAAACATACACACATATGCATCGGGATAGATATATTCAATGGTCACATATGCTCTTGCAATAAAATGAATTTTATTTAGTGATCTGATATGCATTTATGAAGACAGTGTGGGGTTAACTCTAGCCACAGAACAAATGACTGAACCCCTTTTCACAGCTTACTGCTAAAACACCCACCCAGCCCCAGTGAGGGTGTGGGAGGAAAAGTTTGGGGAGGGAAAGTTTGTCAACTTCTTGACAGTTCCAGCAGCCAGGAGAAAGCCAAGATATTTGAGACTGGAAGTCAGTTGGGAAGACCGAGTAGCAGGATGGAGAGTCCTATTTGTAGAATACTCCTCCAGAACAATGTCCCAGCCCTATTTCCAACTTCCCCAAGAAGTGTGCTTGTCTGCACCAAAATATAACTTTAGGTATGAGAGAGCTACAACTGGTGGGTGTGTTAAGAAGTAGTAAGTTGCACTTTTAAAACATGACATCTGGATTTGTCCTAAAATATTTGAGCAAGAAATGAAAATAGAAAGAGAAAAGAAAAATGGAGCAAATCGAGCAAAATCTTAATAATTGTTAAATCTAGGTGAGGGGTATTGAAAGGAAGCCTTATTATATATCCTCTCTGCTTTTCTGTACTATGAAATTTTTCATAATAAAATTTTAAAAAGAAAAATAAAAGCTCAACCTTTTCATATAAATGGGTGTGCTTTATTGTATAGAAATTACACTTCAGTAAATCTAATATTTAGAGTTTTTTAAATGAAAGTCAGTTGCAGTGAAGAATGCCATACTTCCTAAAACACAAAAACTCAGTTCTTTTCATGACACAGAGGAAGGCCAATGGTTGACATCTTGTTCTGGAGTTCCAAACCTAGTGCCTTTGGCCTTCTGGAATCCCAGGTCCACTCCTAGTCTACTTATCATCTGCCCTTCCTATTTAGCCTTCCCCAAAAGGCCCTCCAACGTTCCCTTTACCTTACAAACTTTCACCAGCATTTAGAAGCCGCCTGGCTTCTTCTAGTGAAAAGGATGAGAAATAATAAAAAGAAAAAAAAATTATCCCTCTCACTGTAGACCCAGAAGACAACAAGAGGTCTGGGAGCCTCTTCGCGGATGAGAACGCTGAGGCAGAAGAAAGCGCCTTCTCCAAAACACCCGGCTGCAGAGCCGACTGGAACTGACTCCACCAGACGCTCGGTGGTCTGTTTTCCACCAGACCTCAGGAAAGCTCCAGGAGTCTGGATGTGTACATTACAAATGAAGACAGCCCTCTGCCCCTTGCTTACAGAAACCAAAATAACTGAACTGAACCCTGAGTTTCTTCAACATGGCAGAAGCATGTTTGCAACGGAAAGAGCGCGCTTCAATAAAGGAGTATCAAGTTTGTGACTTATTTTCTTCTCTAAATGGTAACGGTGTGAGGGGGTAGCAAAAGCAGAATGTGCCCTAACGTGGCCAACCTAGTACGAGGTAAACGATCATTTTTTAAGTAATCTGGGCTCCGGACCGCGAGGCTGCGGGGACCCCGGACGGCGGCGTCAGGAGCGTCGGACAGGTGAAGCAGAGGGAGCCGCTCGGTTGGAGGCGCGTTGGGCAGTCCCGTCGACCCCGATTCCCGAGAGCCTGGCGCCACCCAGAGGAAACGAAAAGAATCCCTGCTTCTCCGGAGCCGACAACCAAGGAAAAGGGAAGGCGCAGCCCACAACACCGCAAAATCTGAGGATTTTCGGAGGGAGGGAAGGAGACATCATTTGACGAATCCACAGCTTCATGTCCAGCCTTCCCAGTTTAGCCCTTTCCACCAACAAGGACACTATGACCAGATCCCGAAAGCATGTTCTCCTTGAACCCCAAGAGGAGAAACGCTTTCTCCTAAAATGCAACCTACGCCCACGGAAAAGCTTTTAGCGTTGACCTTCAATGCAGAGCAGGGATGTGCGTTTGCCGCGCTGGCCGCGCGACTGCAGGCGCAGGGGAGAGTCAAAGTGGAGGGCGGAGGAGAGGGCGAGGAGGGCCGCCTAAATCATTTGGAGAGATTTTTGGCCGCAGTCCCTGTTTCCGAAAGGTTGCGGGATGGTTTGACGTTGATTATATAGCTGCTTTCTTTTCAAGTGTGCGCCCCTCCCCACCGCAGCCCGCCTGGTGTTCGAGGATTGTGTTTGAAAGGGAGGAAGCATTCTTGAAGTGGTGGGTGATGGATTGTCTAAACCCTTCTGGGACATATTGGGCTGGGGTTTTTGAGGCAGCTCATCAATAAAGACCCCCCTGGAGAGAGGAAGGGGTGGCTGGAGAACAGCCCCCCACCACGCAGCCTGGAAGAACCAGGCCTGGAAAGGAACACTTGAGGCCAAGGGGGAAGGGCATGGGGGAATGTGAAGAGGATAAGGCAGGTGAAGATGTCTCTTTGCCTGGATACCCTCAGCCTAGGGAGCCTTTTATGCTTCACCGCGTGGATGAGACAGGATGATTCATTGGGGGTAGGGAGTGGTGACAGAAAAAGGGCTGGTGGGCTCCTAACACCAGGTTATCAGGGGAGCAGAAAGGGAAGTGGAGGCGCCAAAGCCACCAGCAGACCATCCTGATGCTTTAGGGGCATTCTGCTATAGACTTCCTTCCAAAGCCCCAACGGAAAATCAACCCATTTCTCCCAAATTGGAGAAGGGAGATGGGAAGGAGGAATGGAGAGGATGATGGGACTCAAGCCATCCCTTGGGTTTCACAGACCAAGACAAGGACAGGCCACAGCCTCTAACACTGAAAAGCCCCCTTCTTTCTCATGGGCAGCAGCTTTCAGAGATGTAGGCCCACATACATGGACTCCTCTGGGCTCTTCTCTAAGAGGAGGCTGCCCTGGGGTTGGGAACACCTATGGGAAACCCCTAAGCTCACGCTCCTTGGGAAGACTCGAAATCTCCAAAGCAAGGCCAGCTTGGAAGGACAGCTTTTGGGCCTCGTCTAGGATGGGTGGCCTCAGTTTCCAAAGATCCATGGTCTTGGGGCTTTCCCAGTCTCCTCTTCTGTCCTAGCACTGGTGAGCCCTCACTTCCCCCTCCCGACGGCCTCGCGGGCCTTTGTCCTCTGCCGCCCAGAGCTGCCCTTCTCCTGCTACCAGCAGTCAGGCCGCATCCCAAAACAGGGATCGACTGCCAGACTGGAGGAGGGGCAGAGAGGAGAGTAATGGGGGATGGATGAGAAGGAAGACTCCCAAAACGCAGCTCCTCCAAGGCGGCGTCTGGGCGCCCGAGGTCCCGAGTCGGGCTCTGGGCGCCGAGCACGTTTTATTTATCCCCACAGAGGATGCTGGAGGACAAAAGAAATATTTGGACGTCAGCGCTGATTTATATTTTTGGAAGAGCTACGTTTCCTTTTCTGAAGAGAAGCAAGCGCGCACCATATCCTGAGCTCAGCAGGGAGGACAAGAGGGGAGTTTTGATGCTCCAGGAAGTTCATCCATCGCGGCGCGGCGCGCAGGGCCCGGCGCCCTGCGGAGTTCGCTGCCCACGGAGATATTTATTTATTTGGGGGGCGGGGGAGCGCATGGGGAGAGGAGACGAATCAGACAAGTGAAGAAAACCCAACTACGGCTGGGAACCTCCAGGGTGCCTCCCGGCCCACATACCCCTAGCGGACCAACCTAGTTCCTCCGGGAACATAGTTCCTCTGGGACATATTGGTCCCAGAGTTCGAGGGACGGCCGTCGGTGGGAGTTCGAGGCAAGGCCTTGCGATCTCCCGGCGCGTTCGGCTAATGCGTTCAGCTGCCCTGGACGCGCACCCTCCTAAGTTCAGTGCCAGAGGCTAACCCCTCCTAGGCCAAGGGCGCCTCCCAGGTGGGCCCGGCCCTCCCGCCGGCCCTGCCAGACGCTCAAGAGGCCCAGCCACCTTCCTCCAGAACCCTGGGTAGATAAGCAGAAGCAGTGGGCGAGAGGCCTTCCAAGACCAAGGCATGGGGCTGCAGAGGAGGGGCTGTGCTCCTGAGACACGCCCTGGTCCCTCCGGTTTCTGTCTCTTCAAGGGGGGCTTCCCTCCCAGCAGCACGAATGGATGCAAAATTAACGTGCTGAGTCAAGGCACCAGCAACCACACTTATTTCCGCCTTTTTTCTCCTATGATTGGGTATGTGCGGTAGAAGCTTCTCTAATTTTCCTTCGTTACTGGAAACCCACTCATTCCTGCCCCCTTGGGGAACACACGGACTGTGTCTTTTCCGGCACTGCCCCTTTTCTCTCCTCCTTGCAATCACCAGAGCTGCCTTTTAGGAGAATTGCGATCCCTACCACGGAGCCCCTCTTCTCAAGCCCCACCCATAAAAGCAGCTGGCTGTGGACGATACAAAAGGACGGTCCACCGGAGCCCTCAGGATGCCCGGCCTGGTACCACTAGGCCTGCATCCGGGTCAGGTCCTGTGGGCAGTTGAGCCCTGCTCCAGGGAGCATCCCAAAGTCGCGTCCCCAACTGAAGAGCACCAGGGCCTTGAAATCTGAGAAGGGCAGAAATGGGTAGAGGCGCAGTCTCCACCTGGGGTTCCGGTAGATTGGATTCTTTTCTTCTTCCTCTCCAAGTACCTCAGACCAGGTCAAGCGAGGTACCCAATCATGCCTACCGCCAGGCCCAGGAGAAGGGGGCTATCCGCGATATCTCAAGAAGGTGGCTATAAAAAGAGCCCTGCCCGGGACAGGCGTTTGGGGGGGGGGGGGGGGCGGGGATCTATCCAAATAAACACTTGCAATTGGGTAGCTGGTGTTCAAACACGAAGGTCTGGGGGTTTCTGGACCGAAGAAGAAGAGCAGACGCCGAGAAGGGTGTAAAATCCCCACCGTTACCCCTCCTCGCCAAGTCCCCCTCTCCTCAGCGGCGGATTTTCTATATAAATTAAAGTTTCTAGAGGGGCCTCTGTGGCGCATAGGCTCTAGGTCTTCCTTGGTTTCCTCAAACAATCAGACACTCCCTCGGCCTCAGCACCGGAGCCCATCGTCAGCAACTAGAAAGGCCTCCCAGGAGCTGTAGAATCTTCTACATACGTTAATTTTGTACCAAAACACGGGGTGAATATAGTGGCCAGTTCCAGACTGATTTGGGAAGAGACTTTGCGCCAGCCAGGCTGGCGGAAGAAGGGAGGGGTAACCAGAGCGAGAAGTGCCTCGAGGAGGAGAGGTCTCGGATGGCGGTAAACAGTTGTCGGTGCGGATGCGTCTCTCCGGTGGGTAACTGGTTTAGTCTAAGCCATTTCATGTAAAACCCACGAAGCAGGGAAGTATGCTAAGAACATAAGATTTAAACCGCAATAATGAAGAGATTTCCTAGAATAAAACGCCGATTACAAAACAAATCGGAGAAACCGAAGCTTCCCGAGGTTTACATTCCCCTGCGCTGGAGCAGGGGCGGGGCCTTGAGGTTTGGAGCGGGAAAAGAACCCGCAGCCCAGACGGAGACAGTCAACCAAAGAGGGACAGAGCACCAGGGACGGACAGAGGACGGTTGCACCCGACGCTGTGTATTTCTGGTTAATAAGCGAGGAGCAGCCTGGCCTCATCTATATTTATTTTAACGAACCATACCTTTCCTTCCAGTAAGAAAAAATAAATCAAGATTTGTGTTGTTTATAAGGCAATGAAAGTCAGTCGGGAAGAGCTCACCACCTTAAGAAAGGGCTTCCGAGAGAGGGAACCATCCTAAGCAAGGCTATGTATCAGAGACAACTTTCCTTTTAAACTGTCTTTTCTAAATAGAAATTCAGATATTATTGCCAGGGATAAAGAATTTGACATGCATTCTTACCCAGGAGATCTGTATAAATAAGTAATTAAAACAAAGTTGAGAGGTTTTGATGCAAGGTACTGGAAACAGCCCTAGACTGGGATCCCAGGCCCCCCAGTACAGGCCAGCTGTGTCACTTTGTCACATCAGATGCAGCAGGTCATCTGATGTCTCTGAGTCCCTGCTTCCTTATGGCTAAAGGGGAGATAACTGTATTTAGATAAGAATATAAGAGTGGAAAGCCTTGTACTTGTGAAATCTATCAGGAACAAAATCGGACGTTTTGTATTTCTAGAACAAACTTTAGGTCTAGGGGAATTTCCATGGCAAAAATGGGGTCTGCAAGGAAGAATTTTAGAGAAGAGCCTCTTCCTGCTCGGATAACTAAGGTCATTAACCTCCATATTTTTGTGGAGTGCAGGGTAGTATTTAGACCCCTGGAGAGAGAGAAAAGCTTCAAGTCCACAGAAGCTGTTCCAGGCTGGGACTGTAATTCCAATGCTGATGGCCTTTTCAGGACTGTCTAGCCTCCTGGAACACTCAGCAAACTCTAGGTGGTATTTCTCTCAAGTCTGAAGAGTTTAGGTAAATGAATACCGTGGTCACTTGGATTGGATAGGGAATGGAGCCTCTAAAACTCCCTGGTATTTTAACCTGCTTAAATTTGAGGGTTGGTGCTTTTTATTCTTCAGTTGCTGGGTCCTAAAACCTTGTAGGGCCTGAAATCCAATATACATTGAATTCCTAGTGTGGACAGAGAGGGTTCAGTTACATTTACTTGCTTGCTGAATTTCCCCAAATTCCATTGTCTATCATCCCCTCCTTCAAATGAGATGATTGCCTTCGTTTTCCTTATTCTTCCACCTGGGCCAATTCTATTCCCACTAAACACACACACACACACACACAGAGAGAGAGAGAGAGAGAAGGCTATGTCAGTGGGGCTCCTTTGAGTTATTATCTGTCCTCCTGACACCAGCTTCTATTGCATTTAATTATTTTTCAGACACTCAAAGCACTGACTTATGCACCTACTGTATATACTTCTATATTTAGTTACTTACATTTAAATAGTCCCATGTAAAATGACAAAGAGGGGTTAGAGGGGAAAAACCTGAAATAAATGGGGACCCATCTCTAAAATATGCTCCCATGTCGTTCAGAAAGAAATTCTTAGAAGTAGAAGCAACTGCAACACCCACCCACCCCCCAACTCAATCAAAACATCCCATCCGGAAAAGACTGACTTGTTTCTTTTTTCTATTGGAAATGAGCGGTAAACTGAGTTCATTTTAGCCGTGTTTTCTTAGCTGACTCTCGGCTACAATCAAGCCATTTTCGGACACATTCCCATGTAGGTACCAGGGGTGCTCTGGAGGAAGCTGTCGACGCCTGTTCAGCTAATTTAGGTTTTCTTTGTCTAATTACTGTGGAGCTTAGGGAAAAGGAGCCCGGCTCAGGGCAGTAAACTGACACTCGGTCTCTGTGTGTGGTATCCAGGCAGGGTTTGATGGAAAAAGCCTGCTTCCACTCAACTTCAGGTCACTGTCTGGGGCCAGCCCCAGCCCAGCCCCCAGCTTCCCCCTTCCCACCCCTCCCTCTCCGCTGCTTCTACAGCTCCACCAGCATGCTTAGCCAAGAGCAGATACTCTTTTTGGTATCTCCAGGGGCACAGATAGCTAGTGCCATTCCTCCCAAAATCTGCTTCGGTTCTGATCCAAGGTTCTTTGCAGCTGGCCTTTCTCTAGATCCCTGACCGATCTCAGATTCTCTTATCCTACCCCCCTTGCCAGGCTCTCCAGCACACATACATGCACCTCAATCCCTTCAGAGTAGACAGAGAGGTGTGTCCAGCCCAGCCTCCCATTTGGTCCTCTGGTCTACAGCACCTCCCCTTCTGGGCCTCCTGCATCAGCCCTTGTGTGGCCCAGCCAGCTCCCAGGCCTCAGGCTCTCCTCCTCCCACTTCCAGCCCCTGTCCCTGGTCAGACTACATTTCCTTGCACGTGTAATCCAATAACTAACTGTCGGGTCTCCTTGGAAGTGATTCCTCCCGAGGGCACATCCTCTCTCCCAGCCTCACTCTTACTTAGAGAGGAATTAGCTACACTGTGTTGGAGTGTTCTCCTACATAAGGCAGCTTGGAGATGGCACAGCATTTTTGGTGGACAACATGAGACTGAGGAGGTAAATTTAGTGAGAGTTACACAGCCCTTCAGGCCTGAATATAAATACAGCTATCTCACTTCTCTCGCCCAGTGTCAGCCTTCTTTCTGCATTTCTTTTCCTTCCTTCCTCCTTCCTTCCTTTCTTCTTTTTTTTCCAAAACATCAAGTGGAAAACTGAAAGGAAGTGGAAACCAACGCAAACATGAATCCTATTCTAAACCTGGGTTGAATTTACTCTATCTATACCCATCTTCTCAAAGTTCCAAACCTGTTCAGGATCCTCTGGCGGCACGAGACGGGGGCTGGGGGCGGGGGGCAGGGGGCAGGGAGAAGGGTGCTTTGCAGCGCCTCGGCTTCTTGCCCTCTACTAGCAACTGTTGCGGATCTTCCAGGCCCTGTCAGAAAGAGAGAGGATTGGCACTTTACCTTTGGGCGTTTGGCACCCTGGCGTGTGGCTGAGGGCTGTAATGTCTAAATGATGTTGACAGATGGTGTCAGTGCGGGCACGGGGGAAGGCAGCTAAGGAGGCTCCCGGCGACGGCGGCAGCCCCAGCACCAGCGGCAGCACCACTCGGCCCAGGAGGAGCCAGGAGGAGGAGGAGAACGGAGACGGGGTGGGAGACGGAGACGGGGTGGGGGTGGATTGAGGGGACAGGGGGTAGGAGGAAGAGAGGGAGAAGGAGGAGGATAGCGGAGAGAAGAATGGGTGGGTCCTCTCCGAAGGGGGTGGCTGTTTTCTGGGATGGGAGGCAGGGGTGCTGTAAGGGGAGCGAGAAAGAAAAGCTTATAAAGTTATATCGGTGGTCGAGTTTTGCTGGAAATGGGAGTCAGCCTAGCAAAATGTGATTCTGTGGTCCCTCCGTTTGAAAGAGGGTGGGTAGGTGAGAGGGAAAGTGGTCGAGAGAAATTAAAAGGCCAAGGAAACCCGTGGAGAGAGAGGAGCGAGATAAGAGACGGAGCCTGCCGCCAGGTTGGGAGGGGGGAGGAGTGAGCACTGAGGCCAAGCGCGCCCTCCCCAAGACCGCGCGGAGCGTGGAGGGGGCAGGGCGGGGTGGGGGTGGGGGGAGGGAGCGAGGGAGGGAGGGAGGGCGGCCGGGGGAGGGCGCGGGAGGGAGGAAGTCTGAGAGACAGAGCGAGGAGCGCTCCTGAAGGGAGACGTCGGGCTCGTCCCCGGGGTCCCTGCCGTGGTCCCAGCTCGCGGGCGCAGCTGCCCGGCACGCAGCCTCTTTGGTTCTACGGGCCCGTAGGCCATTGCGCAAGACAGGGGCCAGAGGCTCAGGGGAGGGATGCGCCGGGCGTTGCCTCCGGCCCGCTGCCGCCGCCGCCGCCGCCAGAAGCCCCAGCGGAGCTGAGGGAGGCGACGCCGAAGCGCTGGCTCGGAGTGGCCACCGCTGCAGCCCGGGCGGCCGAATAGGGCGCTCGCCCGGCTTCTGGGCCGACCCCGTTCCGGCGCCTCCGTTCCCGGCCGGGGGCCCGCCCCTGCGGCCAGGCCTCGCTCCCCGGTCCCAGATGACCACCGAGGGCGGGCCGCCGCCGCCCCCGCCGCGCCCGCCGCCGGCCCCGCTCCGCCGCGCGTGCAGCCCGGCCCCTGGCGCACTCCAGGCCGCCTTGATGAGCCCGCCGCCCGCCGCCGCCGCCCTGGAGACCACCTCGTCGTCCTCATCGTCTTCCTCAGCCTCCTGTGCCTCCTCCTCTTCCTCCTCCAACTCGGCCAGCGCCTCCTCTGCCGCCTGCAAGAGCGCGGGTGGCGGCGGCGGCGGCGCGGGCGCCGGGAGTGGGGGCGCCAAGAAGGCGAGCTCGGGGCTGCGGCGGCCAGAGAAGCCTCCTTACTCGTACATCGCGCTCATCGTCATGGCCATACAGAGCTCGCCCAGCAAGCGCCTGACGCTCAGCGAGATCTACCAGTTCCTGCAGGCGCGCTTCCCCTTCTTCCGCGGCGCCTACCAGGGCTGGAAGAACTCCGTGCGCCACAACCTCTCGCTCAACGAGTGTTTCATCAAGCTGCCCAAGGGCCTCGGGAGACCCGGCAAGGGTCACTACTGGACCATCGACCCGGCCAGTGAGTTCATGTTCGAGGAGGGCTCGTTCCGCCGCCGGCCCCGCGGCTTCAGGCGGAAATGCCAGGCGCTCAAGCCCATGTACCACCGCGTAGTGAGTGGCTTGGGCTTCGGGGCCTCGCTGCTGCCACAGGGCTTCGACTTCCAGGCGCCCCCATCGGCGCCTCTCGGGTGCCACGGGCAGGGCGGCTACGGAGGCCTCGACATGATGCCTGCGGGCTACGACGCCAGCACAGGCGCCCCGGGCCACGCGCATCCGCACCACCATCATCATCACCACGTCCCGCACATGTCGCCCAACCCCGGATCCACCTACATGGCCAGTTGTCCCGTGCCCGCCGGGCCTGGGGGTGTCGGAGCTGCTGGGGGCGGCGGCGGAGGGGATTACGGCCCGGACAGCAGCAGCAGCCCAGTGCCCTCATCCCCAGCCGTGGCGAGCGCCATCGAGTGCCACTCTCCCTACACGAGCCCCGCGGCGCACTGGAGCTCGCCCGGCGCCTCGCCTTACCTCAAGCAGCCGCCCTCCCTGACGCCAAGCAGCAACCCCGCAGCCTCGGCAGGCCTGCATTCGAGCATGTCCTCCTATTCGCTGGAGCAGAGCTACCTGCACCAGAACGCCCGGGAGGACCTCTCAGGTAACGCAGTGCGCGCCTCTAGGTTTCCAGGCTCCACGGCTACTGCAACTTCCACAGGGTCGCCGCAGCCAGGGAGTCTGAAGGCACTGGGAGGAGTGGGTGGGTGCTGGGAGAAGAGGGAACCTTATTCATGGAGGGGAGAGGATTGAGGTCATACTGCCCTCTCTCATACCCTTGGCCAAGAGCTGGGCCTCCAGAATTTGCACTGCCAGGAGGATGGTGCGACTGACTTCCTGGGGTCCCAGGGTGTCCCTATGGACGGCAGGTCTCAAATCTCAGGCCCAACTTAGTTTAGAGAGAAGGCATGTGGTCTTTGGGGAGCCTGGCCAAGGAGCTGTGTCTGCTTCCGTGTGTGTGTGTGTGTGTGTGTGTATGCACGTGCACTGGCACACGCAGGTGTGTTTAGTTTGTTTGCTGTTGCTTTCCTCCCAAAGTAGACGTCAGAAAGGGACATGTTTTGTATGCTGAGGGTGTGGGTGAGGAGGGGTTGCAACTGGGCCAGAATTGAGGGGAGGGGAAATGAGGGAGGGTCAGGGAAGAAGGCAGAGGGGGGATCCAGGATTGTTCATAGGAGGGAGGTGTTACTAATAGAGAGGGGCACCAGCCTGTGAGGAGTCCCTTGCTTCCCAACACAGTGGACCTACATTGATGACATGAGTCTGTCCTAGGCCAGGAGGACCTGAGGCCCACGTTGTGATTCCCCTGAGAAATGCTTGCCTCTTGGACTTCAGTTGTGTTGCTGGTGTAAATTTTGTTGGTTGAAGATTATGAAAATTTATTGACTTGCCGAAGGCGATGAAAGGTGGGAGGGAACAGATGGGGTGGAGGAGGGAATTTGAATATTTAACCAGGTTTCTCGGTCAGTGGAGATAAATTCTGTCATATTAACCTCTCTGAAGCACCCACAGGCTTAAAATCAGGCTGATCTGTCTATCTAATGGTGTTTTAGTTCACATCCACCTTTCACCCCAATTAGAAAAAGCCTCAGAGGATGATGCACACGATATATGTTCGGGAATCAGCCTGTGACATGAACTGCAGGGGAGACGGGAAGCCCAGAAATGGGCAAAAGATGTTGGTTCCCTGGACGGTGAAATTTCCCAAATAGGCCTTTTAAATGCGGGTCTCAGAGGTTAACTAAACAAAGACAGTCTCGGCAGGACCACACGGGAGAGGATTTTAGCCTGACTTAACCCACTGAGAGCAGAGTCTTGTTCAATTTTTATGGGAATTTCAACAAGTAACCAATACAGACGACCTTTCCCTCTTCATTTTTTTTTTTTTAATCCCCTGGGACTGGCTGTCAATCACCGCTCACCCCAGGCGGCGCGCACTCCCCCACTCTCCTGCCCACCACTCCTCTCCCCGCTCAGCCCGCTGCCCTCCTAGTGTTCCCCATTCCCCTTCTCCAAGCAGGGTCTACTCAGTTTGAACCCAGACTTCGAGGTTTTCCAGCTGCCCTGAAACTGTACCCAAAAATTTAAAAACAAAAGAACTCGCAAGAAAGAAAGAGACTTATGATTGTTCTTTGAGGCCGCCCTCGCCCTACCCAACACACCCAAGCTCACACACAGGTCTCAGAAATTCGGGACCCGGAAACACAAACTTGGAAAACTAAAACGGCAGAGCGGGAGCAGGCCGGCCTCCCGCAGCGGCCTTGCCCGGCAGCCTCGTACGACCTATGGGCAGAGCCTGGGAATCCTGGGGAGGCCGTCATTGGTGCCAAGGCCCGACCAGGACGCTCTGCCCCTTCTTCCCTCGTCCTCTGGCTCCCGTCCCTCTCTTTCCCCGTCCTAGTTGGCATCCCCCAGGCGGAGGAGAAGTAGGGGCTCAGTAGGAGCAGGCTGGGTGAGCGGGCCCAGCGGAGCGTGTTAAGAGTGCGCTGCTGGTGGACCGCGGCCCAACGAGGGACTATGGCCCAGCGAGGAGCTGGGAGGCGGAGCAGACCGAGGGGCTGGTAGTCCAAGAAGTTTCCCCGCAGCATACAAGCACGCACACACGCACACAACACACCCCCGCGGGCAGCGGAGTCCAGCTTGGGATGGGGCGTCCAAGGTCCGCGTGCTTAGGGAGGCCCCGCACCCGTCATTTATTACAGTGAGTCTTTCAAGAAGGAGCAGGGGCTTTTATCTCTCTCTGGTCACATCAAAGAGCTGGCGGCGGCCTTCAGTGGTCGTAACCCAGAGCTCTAGCTCTGGGTCCTGCCTGAGCCCGCTATTTTGAGCTCATAGAACTGGCACTGAAAAGTGCTGTAACGCGACGGGCGAAGGCACCTGTATGCAGAGCAACAAGCACACACCGGGGCCGCGTGGACGTGTTGCTGCCTTCTGCAATCAATGCGGCGCGCCGTTGGCGACAGTAGGTGCTACAAGGCAACAAACGTGGCTCAAGTCAGCGACGGCTCGCAGCCCTGGGATGCTGCCAGGCCAAGGCGGTGGGAGCTGGGCGCGAGCGCCGCGGGCGGGCGAGTACGGTTTTCACGCACTCAAAATTCGAATCTGGCCTGACCCCCAACATGCAATTTATGGTCCCATAAGGCGCGGGTACCCAGAAAATACGCAGGCGAAGAGGCCTTACCCAGCTCAGCGCGGAAAGAGACTCTGTCCGGGAGAAGACCCGGCCGCGGCGCGCTCCGGACGCCACCGGCCAGTTGCGCCCCGGGGCCGGGAGGCGCTGAGAAAGCAAAAGCAAAAGTCGGCAGCGGGTTGCGGCCGGGCTCTGGGCCTCCTCAGAGCAGCGGCCGGAGAGGAGAGGAGAGGAGAGGAGAGGAGAGGAGAGGAGAGGAGAGGGAGCCTTCTCCGCCCTCTGCCATCCTGGAGTTCTCTAAGGGGCTCCCCGCGCTGCCTGACACCTCGACGTGCAGAAGGGTCTGCAGCTGAGCGTTTATCGAAGAGCATTATCTGCTCCCTGGAGAAAGGCTTCTCTAAGGGAAGCCTGAGACTTTACTAACTTAGGACGACCTGTACTTTCTTTCCAGGCCCTTTGTCTTGCAAAGGAATTGTTTTCTCTCATCTCTTTTTGTTGTGACCTGCTATTCTGACTGGGCCAGTTAATTGAGAAACAGGCAGGAGGCTCAGAAGAAGTGAGAGCGACAGCGGTGGTGTTTCTGTGAAGGGGGCTTGGCCTCTGCAGCCAGGCCCTGGCATCAAGGGCCAGGAGACCGGCGCTTAGGGAACCCTACAGAGAGTGTGGGTCAAACAGTCCCCTCGCGGTTGCACCCTCCGCGATTAAAGCGTTCCTGAGGGTCCGGGAATAAAAGGGGAATTCAGGCGCTCTAGAACCCGGTTTAGAGGAGGATCCTGCTCTTGTGTGCGGGCACGTCAAAACAAAACATAGTGATTTCACAGACCTCCTATGACCCAGTTTGAAACTTTGAGAAACTTCTAGAGGTGGGTTTGCTCTACCCGTTTTCTAACGAACAAAAGGCACATCAACCCCTTTCTTACCCTGAGTCAAAATAAGGCGTGAGTTAAATTTAAATTTAAAAAGTAATATGCCTCATCGTAAAAAAAAAAAAAAAAAAAAAAAAAAAAAAAA